>NC_064671.1:94511617-94811874 GCF_943734685.1 Anopheles coluzzii | reverse complement strand
CGAGAAACCCCGCCGGCAGCAAAGAGCACAACCCGTACCGCTAAGATCCAGATGAGAAAGTGCAACGTTTTTAGTCCACAAACGTGGTTACCTCGTTTTCCTCCACTGTGCTTTGAGCGTGGTGTAATAAACTGTCGTGAAATGATTAAAAGAATAAGCTAGCTAGGAGACATGTTACCCATTACCCGAAAAGAGGTAGAGAGAGTGTATGAGTAGGGCGTCCAGAAGAGTGCATCCCGTAGTCGGTGGGACTGTTTCGAATGTCAGCTGTGATCACGGCTGGTCGACGGGTCGATGGTGTCAAGTTCACCATGGAAACGAGCGGAGGACTGCACCCGCTGCTGCTGGCTGTGTGATTGAGGCAACTGGATGGACGGAATATATGGTGGTAATCAGATACTTATCAGACTTTGTTTTACAGCGATAGGGAATGATGGTAAGGACTTGCTGGTGCAGTAAGGTAGCACCAAACACTAGCGTCGCAGCATATGGTGGGCGCCTGGGAAACACCACCGCACGGTGGGAATCGTTTACGTCAAGAATGTACCTCTAGCACGTTGACGTCGCAGCGTCGGAGAACATTTCTCTGCGAGCACAAAGAAATCAGTGAGACGGAATGTGCGGTGAAAAGGATTTAGTGTCCCAGCGTAATAACTCCATTGAAAAGCGTCACCAACCAAAGTGGAGGTTCCTTTGGCGGCTGGCAGAAAAGAATGTTGACCAAACTGGCTCGCGGTGCAGGTGGGTCGCGCGCGTTGTACGTAATCCCATCGCAGGGGATTATAAAGTCGATAAACAGTCAAAGAAGAATCTCGGCCCTGCATTTGACACCGGGTTTGGCAGGAAGGCTAGCAGGCAGGTCATCAAGCCCGGCTAAAGCTCGCCCGGGTGAAGCCGATTATGGCTCTTAAGCGCTCTCGTGCACGCAGCGCAAGCAGCTTACCCAATTTTTAGTGCTATTACCGAACGGAAACAGCTGATTCGAACAACGTACCTAATTTAGCGTAAAAGTTGTACATCTCACCCCGAAAAACCCCCTGGTCCGTAGCCGGCAGAGGCAGCGAGTTTGAAGCGGCTAGAGCGGCGATTTCAGCTCGTAATCTTTCAATTTCGTACGATGAGTCGGTTGCTCGTTCCGTTTGTGACCTACCTCAAGCACGACCGGGGCGGTCGAAAGGTTTCTTTCGATTTTCTTCGCTCTATGTTTCCGCCATTGTTGCAGGCGGCGGTCGGGCCACCGGTAGGGCGAATGCCATTATTCTTCGTTCAATTTCCCGACCGCTTTGCATATTGTTACAAATTTCACGCTCAAATTGGACTCCTTGCTGTCTGGTGCGGCAGCGGCGGTCACTAAGAAAAAAAGGTAAACCTTTTCTTTCTCGCAGCGGCAAGTCCGCTTTTCATGTTGCATCGGCCGCGTGCAGACGAGTCGGAACCTGCACAGTGGGTGTGCAATGAATGCATGTTGCAGCAATGCAGCAGCAGCAGCAGCAGCAGAGGGAACGTAATTTGCTTTTTGTTCGAACGTATTGAAGCGTAGAGTGACCTCCGGTGGCTTCGAGGTGCGGAATGCGGTCTCAAGCTCAGTCGATCGATCACGATTCGTTCTCGCCCGGCAGCTGAGCCGCACAGGGACAAGTTTTGTTGAAAAAAGACCGACAAAAAAGAGAGTACTCTGTGGTCAAATACACCTACACCACCCATTCCCATTCTATCGCAGTAACGATACCCAAACGATACTTGAGTGTAACACAGCTAAGTGGAGGAGGGAAACTAGTGACATAAACTAAACGAAGCAAACTAGGTCTTGATGAAGAAGCATCGATGCGCAAGAGCGAAACAAAAAAAGGCATTCTCTTGACACTGTAGCATAATGGATAAGATTACTTGTTTCGCCACCACGACGCGTTGTGGGTGATGAAAGCGAGAAGGGCCAAAGTTGCATCATCTTTCTCTTCTTGCAGTTGTTGTACGTTGGTTTCTTCTGAATCGCCGGAAACAGTTGCAAAACCCGGCACAGATGTGATATGCTGTTGCAATCTGTTTCTAATTGTATTAAAACTTGTACTCGAACTTGTCATCGCTGACGATGGTCTTGTTGTTGGGTGGTTTGGTTCGGTTCGGTGGGTGTGATGTGTTTCCATTTCCTCTCCAAGACTTCCGATATTGAATAAATCTGTCGGCAGAAGGTCGGTTTTGAAGCCGGCACTCTTGTGACGAGATCTCCTGCTGCTGCTGCTAGCATCATCAGATTCAGAAGTACCAGGAAGCATCTTCCCAGCCCCGCGGATATGTTTGATACCGATGGTGTAACATGCTGATACATATCCGCAACAGCAGGCCCATGATTGCAGCGGCAAAAGTGCAATTTTCAATTAAAACTACCCCGGCACTGGTCCCGCATACGTCACGTCAGTGACTGGGATATATGGCAACGGAAATGGATGGTAAATGCTTGGAGGTTGGTGCTCTTTGGAGTGGATATGAGATTCTGTCCCGTCCGGTAAGATGCTATCGCCGATTCCTACGACGACGACGACGACGACGACGGTGATGATGATGGTAACATGTGGGTTAGGTTGGTTGTGACAAGCTGAGAGTATCCCTTACCCGTGCTGCGGAACGATGTCTCAAGATTGTGCATCAACAAAGCAAAGCTGAACCGTTGCTGCGTTCGCTGCGCTGCAAAAGTAAGTGCCCACACAACCACGCTGAACTTTGATACATCTGACGGTTAAGATAATAGTGATGGCAAGCGCTTTTTAAAAGTGTACAATTTTAATGTACAAGTATCACATTCTGGCGTGTGTGTTCATGGCTGTATCATCCACCGGCCTGGGAAATGAGATACGGGAAACCAGTACGACGATGCTATGAAACCTTGTGACAGGAAGCAAACATATCAAAATAATTACATTTTCTGTCGATATCCAGGGTAGGGTAAAGAGGGTAAAAGAAAAAAAAGGAAGAAAGCACTTCACTAGCTGAGACAGGGAGCCAAGAGGACGGCTAAGTCCTCTTCATGTCCAGGCAATGACTGGATTTGATGAAGAGGATTAGTGCTTTGCTTGTGTCTTGGTGTCCCTGATTTAGCTCTTCTGGTCTGGGTGGTTTCCTCTTCCTTGGGCGGTGGTGATGGTTTACTTTTTCGTGTAACATTGTTACCGAACCTCATCTTCCCCACTCCCCCCATTATCAGATTCCATTGGGCAACGGTCGAAAGGGAATAAAACTTAGCTCTCTTAACACCATGTAGGTAAATGCGTATGTGGGGTTGGCTGCACAAAGATAGCAGGTCGTAGGGGCGGCCCGGATAACTATGGGGAAAGCAGTGGACAAATTACACCCCATGTGGACGCCGATCTTGTCCGCTAGGTTTGAATTTAGTGTGCAACGCGTTCCCAACAAGCCGCATTTTGTTGTAGAGACCGAATTAAAGTACCATCTTTACGTACGGACGGCTGCAAATGGCATCACCCCACGGCCGCCCATGATAGATGCTTTACTGGTGTTGGCCGTTTTCGCTCCCCTGGGTGTGTCTTTTACGGTGGCTGGTAAATACAAAAATTTACTATTGCCACGTGCCATCGATCCAGCAGGAGCTTCATTTATCTGCCCGGTAGGACTGTAATCTGTGCCAAGATTCCACCAGCCGGCTGCACAAGAAGGGTAACAAAATTAAGCTCCCCATTCGTAAATTACAAACATGAAAGGCGTTTGATGTTGGACCAGGGCATAGTGTGTGTGTGTGTGTGTGTGTTGGAAATTGTTGCAGCAAATGCCCGAAAAGCCGAGACATTTTGATTCACTGTACACAAAAATGGCGAGATACAGCAAACGATAAGATTATCTCCTTCGTTGTTACTCGTTGTTGCTGTGGTTGTTTTAAGAGCGTTAGGGCACGGTTTCTTCTTTCGCATTCTTTGCACGGTGCTGGTGTCGGTGTGGTACCGTGTGGGAGAGTGGAATGCAATAAATTCTCCAAATGGTAACAGCCAACCAAGCCAGCAATTGCCTAATTGAAGATTTATTTGTTGGTTTTTCGGATTGTACTCCGTACGGTTTGGTTCTCCGCCCTCGCCACCGGGTCACAGCTTGATGGGTTGCACTAAATTATGCAACATTCGGTTCGACTGTCAGTCAGCAGCCGGCAGCACAGCTAGTCAAGTGTCCGCTCACTGGGTGCGCCCGTTCCCGATGCGTCGGTAGCAGCGTTTCACCGGAAAATGCAATCATGCGTAGAGCTTAATCGAATTTAAATTTACCTACATTTGTTTATCTTTGAGCCTGACTGGTTGAGCCGCTTTCGGAGTGTTTCGGGCTGCATGGTTGGCTGGTTGGTTGGGCGCCGTAAGTCAGATTTTCGGGGGAAGAGGAAACTCTAGTGCTCAGTTGCCGCATCCGCTGTGTCGGTTTGTTTGTTGGACCAAATGGATCCCGGCAACGGTGGCTGACGATAGGGGTGGGTGGGTTAGAGCTTGCAAAGCGGAAAGATGTGTTGAGTTTGGAACATCCTCCTGAGGTTTCAGTTTCTCTTCCGGAGTACCGATCGGGGGTGGCCGTTAGCACCATTTTCGACGCGGAAACTCGGCAACGGGAAGGCGGGCGTCCGGGAATGGACGGATTGGGCTCGGAAAGCAGCAAACGCTACATCACTCTCCCTAATGGTAGGGTACGTGTTGTTGTTTTGCTGATTACTGAACCAAGGGTTTGCACAGACTTTCGCCCGGGCCGAGTCTTTACCATAAACAGGGAAAGGGCAAGGTGTTTGGGAATTATTTTAGAATGCAGCTTCCGCTCTTTGGCGGGCAAGGATAGGCTAGATTTTCGTGGCAGATGGTGGGGGAGCACCTTTGGACTCGGCCTCGGGTCCGCCGGAAACTGGGAGCTGACGAAAAATGTACCTACACGAGCAAAGATTTCCCGCAAAACGGGGCTTTAGATGTGTGTTGCAGCGACCCATACGGGAAAATCTGCAAACACTTTGAAACTGTGAAATTAAATAAGGACACCCTCCCGCCCGTCGAGAGTTTGAGTTGGCCGAAGGTGGGTCGAGGCGTCGGCGAAAGGGATGTTCCCTCAACTGCAGCGTACCGGCGGAGCGGATCAGGAAATTGGCCTCAGCCGCAGGCCTGTCCCGGGTGTTTGGCTTGCTGGAAAATGAAAGTTTTTCTTTCTAGTCTGTTTGAGGATGTCGGACGTAGGATGGCGCCTTCTTGCGAGGAGTGCAACCGTACTGACTGTTGTTTCTAGCGCACATGAGCATCGTCCGTCCGTTCGTGCGCGTGTGTGTGTTTGTGTAGTCCTCGTGTACTTACGTGCAGCAGGCCATGAGTGTCCGCTCCTGTACGACCGTCAACCGAGGCCGGCGCGAGGTGGCCCGGATGGCGAAGGGTGTGTACATATGGCGTACGTGCCTCTTTGAGTGTTCATAAACTGTGAAATTATCTTCCTTCGCTCGGAATGTCGGTAATGTTGGTGGTGAAAGAAAAGAAATCTCTCCACAAATCACCCTGGCACGGAAGCGCCGAGGCAGGACACCCAAGCACCACTGCAGCAAGGGTACTGGAGGTCAAAGGTACGGGGCTCGAGACTGAGATTGCTTGCTCGCATGGTTTTTGGTCAGGATTTCCGTTCGCACCGGGAATCAAATTAGCTGGTCCCAGGAACTTCTCCATCAAGCAGTCGGCTTGCCGTGTGCGGTGGGTTGACCTGAGCCGCTGGAGTCGTCTCGCCCGGCGGGAACTGGCCGGATATCCGAAGGATCAGTTCACTGGCTGCTTACAAAAACTCATATTGCTGCATACCCGCAGGCATTTAGAAAAGCTCAGTTTGAGCTGAGCTTAACTTTGAACTCGGACAGGGCTGCACGGCCATTGGCTCGTTTTTATTCTGGAATATTTTCGGAGCGGGTAAGTTTTGGGGAGATAGCCCGGCAAAAGGCATCCAGTTACGGTAATACCAGTGCCCCGCCGGAGCCATTGCAAAACAGTGCAGAAACGTGGTTTCCGTGGTATGTGCATCGAGGTAGGAGTGGATCGTTGGTTTGTTTTATTTTATTTTTTTTGTTTTCGTTTTCACCGGTACTAGCCTACTATCCCCAGCCGCTTTGGACAAGCTTTGGAATATTTTTGTGCATACCGAAGAAGCCTAGCACGCCTCAACTTGTACACCGCAACACTAAACCACGGGTCCAAGTAAGTAGATATCCGAAGCGTTAGCTTCCACACTTTCATTAGTTTGCACTGGTCAATATCTGATGGGACCGGGCCGGGCCTGGGAGCGACTTCTGACTTGCTCCGGCGTTCACAGTTGGGTCCAGCAGCAGAGCCATGGTTGTCGGTTTGAAAGTCAACCGAATAAAGTAACTGGTGTTGGTTGGGGGTAGAGGTATTATCGTTTGGAGTAGGGGAGAAAAACACGTATAAAACGGAACGTTATGTAGCTGCAGGGCTGCAGGGTGTTGCTGTGACCAGTGCAATGTGGCCCAAACTTTTTGACTGCACCCATTCAGCGCGACGGCCTGCGGGGCTGTGTATGAATCGTGGCTACAGGAGTAGCTGCTGTTATTGCAGTGAACCGTGAGATAAATGCAGCAAACAACCTGTAATACATGCATTTAGCGGGCAGGTTTTAGGCCACGAAGCTATTGTTGCTGCACATGAAATCGCTGGAACGGTTTTAGACGATATTGTCGTTGTTCGGTGTGAACTATATATATTTTTTTGTATAACGTAGACAGCTTGTATAACAACAAATGTTGTTAGATTTACATTGAATATTGTACGGAAACTTTGAAATAGTATGACAGTCTAGAACATTGCGTATACAGCAAGTATGTTCAGATAGTTAAGTGTGTAAGGCAGGATATTGAAAGTATGTACGGTTTCGGGTTGTATATGAAAACAGAGGCTGGTAACAGATCAAGCAAAAGTAATTAACACTATCACTTCTGCTTTGAAGAGCCCTCGTTGTTAGTAATACTTGCAAGGGGATAGCCAAAGAAGAAGCGTTCTAATAAATCATCCACATTCCACGTTCGGTGCACGGTATACATGTAAAAGCGATCCACTTCTTTCGGTACCGCTTTATGACTCTTATCTATTTTTATTAAACTCACATTCCATACAATGGCCCTAACAAGGTATATCTCGCATGGAGCACTTTGGGGGAAGATCTTTCCGAAAGATCCAACGGAGTCGGGCGAGAAGAAAGGACGGCCTCACCGAAATCTCCATCAGCAACAGACGCAGCGTGTGTCCGGCTCTGGCAGTGATAGGCTCACGGGAAGGTTGGGCTCACGACTAGGTCTGCGTTGTGCGTAGGCCTTCCGGACCTCGATAAGTCCCAGGGTGGGCAAAGAGCTTTTGTGCACTTGAGAGTTTTACATATTTTTGCTTGAGTGGTATCGCTTGCTTTCTGGGTCTGGCCACACAAACACCACTGCATGCACAACACACGGACACTTACGAACGAAGGCGATAGAAATTGTTTGCTAGACCCAAACAGGGCTGCACTGGTAGGTATTACTGTCCCAGGTCAGTTATTTTGTAGGGGTTTTGTGAGTGTGTGCGTGTGTGTATGTGTGTGTGTTCAGGCATAGGCTACATCCGGCCACCGTCCGACTGCTCGAAGTTTGCTGGACGCAATCCGGTAGTCAAACGAAGGGATTCGTTTAATCTGGTTTTATTATATTTTTATTTTTCCCCCTTCACGCTCGATTAGCTTTCCTTTCATGGCACTTATTGCTTTTCGGATGGAGAGTATACCATGCCCTGGTTGCCTGTTTTTTGGTGAGTACGTGTGAGGGCAATATTTGGTCGAAGAAGAGAATCTTCCTGACCAAAGGATGAGAATGCAATGGCGCGTGATTCTTATCTGACCTGCAAAACCCATGCACCCATGGTTTTGGGTAGCTTAAGGGCAAAGTGAACAATTGCGATAAGCGAATGTTACGTTCAGTGGTGGAACGTAGCGTAAAACCACACAGAGTTCGTAGTAGGCGACATTGGCGGCAACTGTTTGGTTGTTGTTTTTCAAACACACAACGGTAGCATAAAAGAACTGTAGCTGTTCAAAAGGATACAAAATGATTGAATGTATTCATACAGTTAGAATTAAATATCCAGTCATTGGAGTCCTTTTTTCATTTTATTGTTTCTAAGAACAGAAAACCGCTTTACTCTATTATATTACTAAAGTCACAACATCATTCCACCACAAAGCGTTCTCTGTATCTGGGAACAAGAGAGTTAGGCGATGCCGAAATGATTCTATATTCTATTCTTTCTATACTTGCCGCTTTCACGAGCAGATTTGCACTGCAACAATATAATGTTGCTGGTGGAGGTGGTTGGTGTACCTTCCAGGAAATAAACAGCATGATTGGACAGAAATTATTGGAATGTGCTTCACAAAGGATGGATCACAGCATGTCGTTAGAATATGCTTTCATTTTGTGACAAATTTTACACACAATGGCAACACAATACCACGGTTTATGAAGCATCATTGTAGGCATTTGTTACTCTACGTAGTTGATGTATTTATTAGTTGTGAACAGTTTTAGCGTCACATCGCAAAAAGTGCTGATTTCTGTCAGTAAACCACTTCATCATTATCTGTCCCAGCAGAATGCTTCGTCATGCTAACTGGTATTTACTGGTCACTGTTTAATACGATACTTGGACATAGCTGCATTCACCAACACCAAATGTTCGTTTGTGACCTGGCCTAACAAACACTTCCTAGTTGCACATCGTTATCTGCCGCACTTTTACAGGGTATTTTTGGCGCATATAGTGGAACTGTGATAAGAAGGTTGATTCCTCTGCTGGTTGTTGATAACGGAGCACGGGTTTTGGTTTAGCATTGCATCAGTCGTTTACATGCGTTCTTTGAATGCTGACTGTAAGTGATTAATTATTGACTAGCGGGAGTGGATTTGTGTACGATGAAACACTCTAAACGGATTGTTTCACTTTTGACGAACACAGTGCTGCTGGTTGGGATTATATTGGCTTTACCTGTGATAATAGCAATCTTGGTGTTGTTTCAAGTGCATCGACAAATAGTGGCGCAATTGCTGGCGATTAAATATGGCTCATCGTTCCGAGGGCTACTGCAAGGATCGGATGTGGTGTGGGCAGGGCAGGAACGATCATCCAAGGCAGTGGCAAGCGTGTTGCTTCTGTTTGAGAAACCTGTGCATGTGTCAGACGACAGCGTGCATTTGCTGGAGCTGTTTCGTGATCGATTCAAACGTCTTCACACAGTTGATGCGTATCAGAAATTGTTCTGGCAAAGGCGCATTCAGTGGGGTTACTATTTTTGGATCAAACAGGAACTTCCGCTTTGGAGCGATCGTTACGTCAAACAGCTCGACGTGATTCCCACCAGCAGCAGCTGCCTTTCCAAAAGGCAACTCTGTGCACTAATTGGCTCAATCAGCAATCGGGATTGCAATGGTACGAGCTGGGAGTTGCTCGTTGGAAGACAACCATTATGCCACGACGACAGCACTGTAATGCTGTACCCGGTGAGTGCGCAACAGTCTCGTTGTTTCGTTCGCAATTGTACTTGTGCTAATGTTTGCTTTAAAGGTCCTTTTCAGGTACCATCATTCAATCGCTGATGGAATTGCAATATTTCGAACGTTCTGCAAAGAATTCCTCGACAGTACGGCCACGGCGGAGGAACACGTGTGGAATCCAAATGCGGCCAATCAGACCTCGGTGAATGGTTTTTTCACTTGGCGCAATCTCTTCCGTATGGCTTACCGTGGGCCGAGATTTTTGGCACACGAAATATTACTCAAACGGGAATGCAATCCGTTCTACGGTCCGGAACCAAGCAATAATAAAATCGTCTGTTGGGCAGGCGACCATGCAGGGCGACCAGCAAATCACGCGACTCCGGCGATAAGCGCAATCAAGACAGTCAAGCATTTGGTAAATGATTGCAGCTTTACAGACATCTTGCTGACGGCATTTGCCACGAGTCTTGGGGCGTACTGCAGGCGGAAGCGCTTACCCGTGCCAACGACCGTCACTATCGGGCAGATGCGACGGTTCCATCGCGAGTCTGAAGTAATACAGCTGCGTAATCGCTCAACGGCTGTATTTAAATCTTTGCCAATAGGCAGTCTGCCATGCGGATCGAGCACAATCGACCAGCTCATATGCCAGATAAATGCTGTAAAAGGTCCAGACGACGCATTTCAGGCCAGTACAGATGCTTTAGTAAGTATATTTTGACCGTTCCTTAACATTACAACCCTATTAAACGAAGGAAAATGGTGTTCTTGCTCTATTCTAGATTACTCACCTGAGCGTGTCGTACCTTCCAGAGCTACTGCCGGCTGCAGTTGTACGGGCATTATTTGCTAGAAGCAAGTTTTCGATTGCTCTGTCCAACATTCCTGCCTTCGTCGGCACTGTCTCTCTGGAAAGGTACATTCTCCGAGAGGCCACATTCTGGGTACCCAACATTGAGCGCAATCTGTTCGGGTTGACCTTACTGACAACGGACGGCCGCCTACAGATAGGTTCAATCGCTGATAGGACAATAATTAAGGATGAAGAAGAACTCGAACAAATACTTAACGAAACATTGCAGGAGCTAAGCAATATGGCGTGCATGATAAAATGCAACTAAATATCTTTTACGTGAAACAGACCTTATGTAAGTGTGAACTGACTGGGATAAAATACAATGAAACGAAAAACACTTCATACTTTACATTTGAGGTCTTGGTAAGGCGAAACCCCATTTGGATCATGATGTGAACGATTCGCGCTAGCAATAGCTGCAATCGCCACAGACTCACGTACGTGACAGTTTCCGTATTCGGCCAATTTGATTGTTCGTAGTTAAAAAGAAAACAGGCACCATTTTTTCAGTCCCCAGTTGTCTAACGTAAGGAGCATTTTCTGGTGATAAACAAAAAAGAAGAACATATTTTTCAATTGCTCCTATTTGATGATTTACTGTGCAGTTCCTATCTACACGTACTTACAGAGCCGTACAACACATACTATAAGCTTACCGGTTGTTATTGATCCGTACTGTACATGGTACCACTCTCCGCTGGAAATCAATGTGAGAGCTTTTGGAAACAGAATGAGAAAGAGACTGCCTGTGTCAGTTTCTGTCGAGCGGCGGCAGAAGGCTGTAAGCATCATCATAAAAAGCTTCTAAGTGGCCTAATGTGGAGAAGTGCACGATGATTGAACCCCCCTCCAAACAGGAGCAGCATATGTAAAGCTGGTTTCACGATTTCCCTACCACTTCGTGCGAGAGGGGCCACAGGGCTGCGGTAATCGGCAAGCGGGTGGACGGCTTTTCCTTGCGAGCAGGATCGCACACGCACATACTTACGCATTGTTAATGATGTCTTCGTCGGAAAACCTTTCAACCACTTTGCGCAAAGCGGAAGACAAAACGAGGGCCAGAGGGTGGTGCTGGCGGTGGCGATGTTTTTAGAATGATGGAAGAATTTCTTCTGTAAATGTTTTGCCTTTCCTGCAGCTCGCGCTTTCTTTGTCTCTTCCTCTCGTCCATCGCAGGCCGAAGGAAAGGAATCGCAATAAATTGTATATCATTTCGGAAATTTGCTCATCGTCACCCGTTGTGCTGTTCGCGCTTAGAAAGGGCACAAGCAGCGGAGAAGAGATGGTTTTTGTTTGGGCTTGGCTCAAAGAACCCGAGGCTTTCCATCATTAACGGCTGAGGCATGCGGGCGGTCGGTCGGTTGGGGTGCGCCTATGGAGGGGTAACTTTTTTTCGTCTTTTCTTTCACAGTACCATTGCTACCATTCCGATTTTTGTCGATTTCCTGTGTGATTCCCTCGGTACGGAACGAAGGGGAACGGGAGTGGTAGTAGCAGGATAAGCACTTTCTGTTTCCGAACACGCATTTTTTCGTTGGACAGCCGGGTGAGCGAGCGAGCTAGCGAGCGAGAGAAGTGAAATCTTTGAAAAGCGACTAAAGAAGATCTCTCAATTTAAGCACGGAATCGGAAAATAAACATTCCGCGCGCAAGAACGAGATTAAAGATAAACAGCAGCTGTGGCTGGGTGCGGCACTGTCAGCGGGAAAGGAATTGGCATGGGGAGTACGATGAGGCCGGGCGGACTCCATTTCCCATTCCGATGAGTGGCAGAAGCTCGTCAGCTTTTCCCTATCACGGTTCGTTTGGAGCCACTTTGGGAAGACAGTCGGATGTCCTACGTTTTCCGGATAAGATACTTGTGAACTTGTGGACATTTCTCGCTTTTCATTTAGTCCGTATTTAGGTATTACAATCTACGTTGGCCATACGTTTCTCGATGGTGCAATTGTGAGCGTTTCTTAAGCGTCTGCACAGAACAGCTTCCATTATTTTGTGGACGTGCGTCGGTGCTGAGTGAGGAAAATTAAAACCAGGCGAGATCATACACTGTGGTGGAAATCGTTCTGACACTTCGAGGAATTTTTGGGTTCGAGATTTCTTGGCTACTTTAGATTATGGCACGACTTTAAGGAAACTAAAACGGCCGGATTATGCACAGATACATGCTTGGTAGGATAAGCATAACAAGCAATGAAAAGATTGTCTGCTCAATAATCCTGTCATTTTGCATCGAGCGCGTAAGCCGAAAAACGTTCGATTTCGCCAGCCTATAACCGCCGGGGGGGGGGGTCTTTTTTCCTACATCGAACATTTGCCTGCAATGAAAGATGGTGAAACGCAGATTCAGGGCCACATTGGGTTTATTTGTGTTTGAAGCTTAGGATTTCCCACGAGGTTTTAGGTAGCGTAACGAAAGCTCCAATGTACGTGGATGAATGAAGCGTTCACGGTACAAAGGGCAATCTCGAGTGAAAAGGAAAGTAAGCGCGTTGTGGCTCATGTTCGTGAATTAAAAAACCTCCACACACACATCCATTCGCATACAAACGCTCTTGGTCTGTGCAGGAAATGTGAAAGTGAAAGCTGTGGTTTTCAGAATTTTCTGAGTCCTCCAAAAGCTATGGAACATATAGAGCCTTTTCCCAGCGCCCAGAAGAACATTCTGGGGAAGCTCGTTTTGAGTCATCCGTTGGGTCGCTTTGTAGGTAATTTGTGCGAAGCGAAAAAAGAAAAAGCGATTTAAGGAATTATTTTACAATTTTTCATCCCGACGGTCGAATCTGCCAACAGCAAAAAGTTTCCCAAACACAACGTCAATGGGTATTAATTAAGAAAACGGCCTCTTAATCGGTGAGTGCCTGGAGAGCGCAGCACGGGTTCGAGCTTAAAAATCACCCACATTAGAGAGCAGCGCTCGTGTTGCAAAGGAAAGGTGCGAAAGGAAATTGTTCAATTAAATGAGAAAGTTAAAATTGCCCCGCCGGTACCACACCGAGCCGGCGCCGGTGCTATCAGCACAGCGCCTGGGCGAGGAAGGAACCGCAGTCAAACGGGTGCACGCCAGCAAACGCGGGAACATCAATTAAATTGATGACCCACCAACATTCGGATCCTTGACCCGAAACTTTCGCTTTTTTCATTTGCGTCCCTTCCGTCCGCCGGTGTTGCCGGTTGGAAAGCTGTTTCCATGGCTTCCCCCCATGAGTGGTATGGCTGGTATGGGTCCCAGCTCCCCGTTGGATGATCAAACGCAGAACTACGCGAAAGTTTTCCATCGCTCGTCTCCTCTCCACCCTTGGACGATCCTCGAGGGAAACTCAAAGGCAAACCCGGCAAAGACAAGAGAGAACAAACGGCAAAAGGATGCAAAACAAGATGAATTTCGACGAATTAATTCACGGATCAATGGTTGCAATAAATTAGACAAACGGATGCAAGAAAATGAGAGCTTTCCAGTCGGGTGGGCTTTTCTTCTTTTGCATTATTATTTTTAGGGTCCGGCGCGGGGCAGTTGGGGACTCTTTTTTTTGTGTTCACCCATTTGCCAAACGAGCCCCAAACGTCCGTGCTTTCCATCCACCAAACTGCCCACCCGAATGCTTCGCAGCAACGTAACGCAACAAGACGCCTTCAGGAATGTAGGCCGCCAGTTAGGCGAGCCGCTGTTTGCCCTTAGTTTGGCGTTTGGGGTTTTGTTTTGGCGTTTCGGGCGCACGTTTCTTTTTGTCCGCAAGAAGTGTTTGTGTGTTGATGAACGACCTTAACCGGAACGTTTTCCGCTAGAATAAAATTCATAACGGTCAGCATGATGGGAGATATGTTAAAGGGAATTAATTGAACGGGCGGAGGAGCATAACGTCACGTGCAGAATGTGACAGATTTCAATTCAGAATCGCTGGCGGAGCGCAATGATGCTCGCTCAACCATCACGGAACGGACTGAACCGATCGGGCCGTCGAATGGTTCGATTGAAATCATATTTTGCAGAGAAATGAATAGTAGAACTGGGTGAAGGGGGTGGGGGGGTGATGAGAGGTCTGTCCAATTAGAAAGGGCGAGCGAGCGAGATCTGGAGAAAGCATCAATCGGATTGAAATTGAAGGGTCAATGAGTCGGAATGAACTGAAGGCATTCTGAATTGGCAGGCATATCAATGGTGGGAGTGTGATTAGCGATGCATGAGATTTGTATTATTCAAAGCGTGAAGAGTTGAAAGAGTTCGAAAGGGGAAATAAAGATTAATGATGAATGCGTAGAATGCTGTTATGCAAATAATTTGTACTTAAAAAAATCGGCTCCCATTTCTTTGAATAGCGTCCGTTCCGAAATGACCGGAAAGTGGTTAGACAATTTAAATCGGTCGTTTATCATACAGTCGGGCCATGGGAAAAGAATGCACTGTGCTGCCGTATCGTAGCAACGTAATACATCTGTTGAGTCCACCCTGTTATATCTAGCCCCTTGCAGACTTTCGACTTTGGCTTAGCTTGGTCCGTCTTGCCTCGTATCTTGATGCGTCTTTTCCGATGTCGGAAAATGCTTCTCACATCGTTTTCTGGGTAGGTGGTTCATCCCCTTTACCCCTTTCACTGTATCAGCACAATTTCGCACGTCATTCTTGTGTTTCTTGCCGGGGAAAACGGCAGTGAAGATGAAATTCTTTACACTCCCGACCGGAGACCGAAGACGGATGGACAATAAATGCAAATTCTTTCGATACATTCACATTAGACGATCGTCGTCGCAACACCCTTCGTTGGCAGTTCGTTTTTATGCCATAAATAAGACACCATGTCGCCCCTCCGACCGGTGGCCTTGCCGATTTTGCATGGGCGTTTGTGACTGTATGTGTGCACTTGATATGGAGAAAGATATGTGTCACATGTGAAAGAGTCTACAACTGGTTGTGTGTGTGTGTGGGTTTTTTGGCGTGTCCGTTACGAGCCAGCGCACGAACGAGCGACCGAACGAACGTTGTCATAATTGAATCACTGTTGGAAAATTGAAACTCAACATCAAAGACGCTTTTTGTATACGTGTGCTAACGCATGTGTGTACGTGTGTTGTGAGGGTAGAAAACAGTGCGATGGGGCGAACTGTTCGAGGCGAAAAGGCTGGAGGATGCTGCTGGGCGCACTATGGCGGAAAAGCGCTCGTCAGATGGTTTCACAGAGGTCGATGTCGACTGCAATGTTTACCAAGGTCCGTGTTCGATTGTGGTAAAAAAAAACCCGTGCTTTGTGTTAGTGACACGAGCTGGCCGATTTTCGCCCGTGTTTGCAGATTTCGCTTTCTTCTAGTCGGCCGTAAATCGGTACCGGTAGTTTGCACACGATTGGGGCGGTATATTCATCCGCCCGAAGACGGACCATGTCGGAGAGCCATGCTGTTTTCGCGAGGCAAAATGAACAGTGTCACGTCGGGTTGTGTTTTGGTGGCGCTTGCGCCCTGCTCGCGTCACTCACTGATGAACGCTTTCCCATTGATCCGGCCGTAGCCATAGGAAACACGAAGCAAGGTTACAGCTGTAGCAGGGTCTGCTGAAGGACTGTATTCGTTGGAATGTATCGCGGTTCTTAAGCCAGAGAGTTCTCGTTTCCAGCCGTCAGTCGTTCACTGATGTCCGTTAGACAACTAGATCACGGTACACGGAAAGCTCGCTATTACCGCTCGAGGATGGGCGTCGAAACGTATGCAGATGAGCGTAGCAGAGGGTAGCAAAGTTGAATCGCGTTGAATTGAAACGGGCTGCAAAGTGTCCGTCACATGTCGCTGCATCTTTCAACCGAAGTGTGCGGGTGTGCGTGTGTTTGTGTGTGACACTGTGTCAAGTGAGGTGTTTGACGAGTTGTGCTGGGTGTAGAGATAAAAGTCGTCACGCCAAGATGAATGTTTTGCCTGGTCAGCTGCGTTGCCACTCAGGAGAGCGGGCTTGTTAAAAGTTTGCCCCAAAAAGTGCTGGGCGTAAAATCAGCTTCCTTAAGACACGTTCCGGAAAACTCACGAATGTAGCATCCAAGGAAGACTCGATTCGGTAACAACGAACGGTTGGGGCGTACGTTTCATACTCTAGGCCTGCTTTGGTCATATAATTTGTAATTCAACTGCGCTACGCAAGTACGTGTTCGTGTGTTCTGTGCGCGTGTTTTCGATTCCGCTGTCGGTTGTGCTATCTGTTGGTGGGTATAGTGAACGCTGTTTCGTTTTCACGCTTGGCAGCGAAAGCTACAATGGTGTGATTAATCGAAGAAATGCTGTCAAGTGCAGACAAGCAACGCAACGGAAACGAAAACATTTATCTGCAACGCTGAAGAAAAGAAAATTTCCACCGAAGGTTAAGGTAAACCACGGTACGGTACTTCGTTTCGTGTAAGAAAACCGTGTGTCAGTACCGACCGAAGGACTGAAGGACTCGTTGGGTTAAAGCTTCCAGAAGAGTTGGCTTGTTATCATCTTATCGCAACCGACCCAGCAGTGGGATATAACGAGTTCCATCAATTGAACAGATTGTTTACCAATCGCTGTGAAGAAGTGAAGCGCCATGCTTGAAAGCGACCATGCGTCTCCATGAAGGCATGAAGAGTGTTTGATTGTTATTGGAGTTGAGTGAAAATCAAAAAATAACTTCACTCCTTGATTTGGCGTAGCCTTGTGTAGATTATCAGTGCGTTTAAAGTGTGGTTATAACAGCATCAAATTTGTTCTTTAGTTTGTCTCCCGGTGCATGTGTGTTGCGATTGTTGAACAGGGTGAGTGTGAAGTGGATAAAAGCAAACTAAAGCATCAGGAATAAAGTGAAAAATATGACGCACTAGCCCTATACGGTGTACTCACCAGTGGAAGTGGTATCTGCAGTGTTAAGACGAAAAATAAAAGCAGAGAAGGATTGTGAATGCCTGCGGCGCTACACGAAAATATTTAGCCGCAAAAGCTGTCCGCACTACTCGGCTAGGCGGTTCGCTGCTGAAAAGGTACTTGGTTCGTTTCCCCCAGCTGAACACTTTGATGATATCTCTTTTATAGCGCCTCGTTTTTGCCTGCCTTAGTTTCGCTGAAATTGGATGTAGGGAACGGCACAGCAGCCAAAACGATGAGGTCGTTCCCGGTTGATGGTCTCTCGAGTTTCGATGGAAAATCGAACGATTATCGGACAGGGCTGGCAGCAGTGAAAAATGTTTATGTACGAATGGCTGGTTTGATGTTGCATTCCACGGCGTAAAAGTTGCCCCTTGAAAGCCCGTTTTATGTGTCCACATCACTGGAAATGAGAAACAAATGCTATAAAACAGCCCGATACGACTAACGGGGCTAAAGAGCTTTAAAGTAGCCACATTGTTGGGTATCGGTCCGGTTGGTTTGGTGGGTGGTGGTGGTGGTGGTGAAGAAAAGCAAAATGCCGTCGGCCGTCAGTGTTGTTGAGAAGAGAAAAATGTGAAATTCGGTGCGACATGCTGGCATACTTTTTGGTAGTTTTCTCTGAAACTTAAGCCGAGGCCATATTTTGCGCGGTTGTTGTTTTTTCTTCGCTTCTTCTTTCCATCTTTTGTGCTTCAGAATTCAACGCAAGCGGCCGCGAAGCATCTTTTCACAAAATCCGTGCGTCACGGTGACAGCTTTCATCTATTCGTTTAGAGGGCTCTGAGCATGGGGACGGTTTTTTTATTCGTTTTTCCGAACTTTATACCACGTCCACAAACGCGAGAGCGAAGCTGCACAGCAGCGAGCACATACACACCTACACACGCATACACATGCTTTTATGCTGCAGCGAAAAGCTCTTAATCCCTTTTTTTGGAATCTGTTTTGCGGACGGTCGTAGCTTATCGAGCGGTCACGATTTTGCAGCCCCACTTCTAAGCGTGGGCTTCCGAGCGGGCTCGTAACAGATCCGCGCACTGCTTTTGACAGTTTGCTGTGTAAATATGTGCACCCGTGTGTGTGTGTGTGTATGTGCACGTGCGTAAGGGAGTGTAAAAACTACTCAAACAAGAAGGGCGACGACGACGACGACGAGCTGGCATCAGCCTTCGCATCGCATTTGGATGTGACTGCCAGAGGTGTGCGTGGTAAGAATTTTTGGGATAAGGCCGGAAATTGGGATCCGACGAAGAACAGACACATTTCCGGACGTACAGATCTGGTGGCAGACGGAGAAAAATAGCCTTCTCGAAGGAAGATTGGCTCGAAATGGGACGAGCTTGGTTATCTTTCCATTTCTCGGGCTCTGGCTCTGGTTGCGATTTTAATGATTATTCTACTACTCCGACACGGGACCCAAAGCGAGCCGGTGGGTGGGCTGTAGATGGCGAGAGTAGATACTGGAGACGGAAGTGGATAAGAAATATGAAAGTATCAGGAGTTGTCGAGACATGGGTTTGCCCGGAAGATGGTAACTGGAATCCGGAATCTGAAACGTAGCTTCCAAACGACGGTGAAAGAGGTAGGAAGGAGTGCGGGCAAAGGCTGCACCGTTTGGTGGTGCGTTGGTTTATTGTAGGTCCTTTCTTGCGAAATCCGGTCAGCAAAGAACGCAAATGCCTGTTTGGCAATTCCAGTTGCCACAAGCAGCAAGCTTAGGCACCACGTGTCTGAAGGGATTAAAGTTGGTTCTTTGTTTCGTACGACCGAACGGGGAGCGGGAGGAAAACTTTAACCACTCAACTCGCTGGAGTACGGTCCAAGGTGGTAATTTTTTTCCTGCTTCCTCACTACCACGCTTCGAGCGAAGTGCCCAGCTAAATGATGGGGACCACAATTTCCAACCATCCGGGCAAGCGGACGGTTTGCTGGTTGGGTTAATTAACCCGATTGCGAAATGTGACCGTTGAGAAAATGGGAAGTGTTTGTTCTGCGGCGGTAGTGTCGGCCAGGGACCATGGGATTCGCTTTTTTCGCCTGACTTGATGCGTAATGATCGAAAAAGAAAAACGGTTGAGCAGGATCGTACAGCTCGGGTTCGTGGCAAACCGGGTGCCGTGTGTCCGTGTGCTTTTGTGGGTGCGGGTGTGTGTGTGTGTGTGTGTGCGTCAAGGGGCTGGAATCGACCTACACAACCACAAAACAAATGCCACCGATGTTGTGTTTCCGTCGATTCTGTGGCTGTGGTTTTCCACAGTTGGGTTCTGTGCCACAAGTGGCACCGGCTGCTGCGGCTGAGTCCCGAGGGAGGAGCGGAGCGCACATCTCGTGCTGTCTTGGCACTTTCCCCAAGGAGCGTGAGGTTTCTTTGATGTTTTTCGATTACAAAGCTTTTGCGGCACGCTGACTACACTTGTCCAGCTTCCTCCCAGTAGCCCCGCTACTCCCGCAGGAGGACGCACGAAGGAAATGGTGCTTGCGGTGCGGCTTTTTTGTGCTCGCTTCACTAAACGGATTGTTTTGTCGGATCGAAAAGGATAACGAAGGTAGCGACAAAATAGCGCCAGAAAATTATCCTTTCTTAGGCAAGAAGTGTGCTCGTGGGAATGGATACATGGGTGAAGAATGTATGTGCGCTGTATTGGTGTGCGTGTGTGTCTTTATTGGATTAACGGACTAACCTTTGTCAAGGGCGGTAGCATCGACCCCCGCCGGAGAGTTTGAAGCAGTGACTCTTCAAAGGAAATGCTCCTAAGCTTCGGTGGAGTTTTTCTTGGGACTAATGCCTGCAAGCCTGTACAGTGGGAGGTTGTTCCTTTTTTTGTGCTGCTCTGCACAATAATCAACAATGTGATGCCGTGGTGGATTGGTTTGCGCTCTAAAAAGCCGTCTAAAATGATACAAAAGCAGACATTAGAGAGTTTTGTCACCCGCATGAAGCATGGAAAGCTAGGATCGAATATGTCGTGAAAGCGCACGCTAACGACTAACGAGACTATAAAGCAGTCACGTTCCAATCGCAATTTTGGCCAATAGGCTTTACGGGCTTCATTTGACAGTGCCGCCTGTGCCGCAGACAACCGTGGGCCGATTCTCGAATGCAAGTGAGCACGTAAACGAATGCATCGACAACAGATGATATGGGACGTGTTCTGTTTGCGTCCGGCGTATGTGCATTCCGTGACTGGTGATCGTTCGAGCCTCACTTGCCGAGAGGTTTTTCCCGAATGGCACACTTTGGCTCAGCATGGATGGCAATCGAAGAGACTCTCCAGTGGACTGCCACAGCAACAGCAACGACAAAAAAGAAGGAAAGAAACTAACACGCAACCTAAAACGAAAGGACAATATGAAGCCACCTCGAACAAAACCCCCAACGCTGTGGCGTTGACCATGGACGGATAGTCTGTCGTTTGTCGGTGGCCTAGTTTTGAGCGAAAGCGATTTCACAAAGCTCAAGTGTGCTCCACATACGGTAAGCGTTTGTGTGTTCTGCACATCTTCTTTCCATGCCCGCTCCATCACACCCGTGTCGGGCTTCTCTTAAAGCACGCGGTGCGGTACGATGGAGAGTAGGCAGAAGTTTGGCCATAGCCGTAGAATCGAAGTGAGCGACCACAACACGCTTCGCTACTTCAAACTCATGTTGCCGCCGCCGCTAATAGCGTTGACAGTTTTATGTTAAAGTGGATTAAGCAAAGGAGATTAGGGCCACGGGGCCGCCCGGACGCATTGTGCGAAGAGTTCAAGGTAATGTTCGCGTCACCCGGTGCCGTGAGGCTGTTGTTATGCCGAGACGGGTGGGTCTCCTCTTTGCAGCTACCGCATTTCGACACGAGTGCTACACGAGTGTGTGTTTGGTAAGCTGAGCGAGGTGGCACTGGTATGTGTCGTGTCCTTCAGATTCCTAATTTGGGGAATCAGTTGACCATGTCCGGTGGAAATAGTCTGACAATGAGGACACGCCGGGGACACTTATGGCCCCGGAGTTGTCCCTCGTTGACGATTCCATTGAAGATCGAGATTCATTATCATTCACTCGGTCGCAGAACGGTGGCGGCCATGTCTCCATACCGATCCGGTGCAATAACAATTGCAAACATGGGTGAGTTTAATTTGAACACGAACGCTAATTAAACTTAATTACCGCTTGAATTTTTAGCACCGGTGCCATCACCTTTGGGGGCTGAAATTGGCGTCAGGTTCTGCAAACTGTCGTTTATTCGGGACGCCAGTTCGTTTCGCCCGTGCTCGTGCCCATGTTCTCGGCACCGTAACCGCCGTAGCACGGGAGCTAAATGAGCACCATAAAACGTCATAACACGCCATTTGCCGGGGCGGTTTGTTGCCACCTAGTCGTGACGGATGTTACGATTTGGATTCGGTTAATTTTCTGCTACCTCGTAATGCCACATCAAATGATGTATCTCAAGAAAATGGCGCTCCCCGGTATGGGATGGAACCATGTATTCGCTTTTCATTTGAAGCATTAACGAGCCAGGATATCGCTATCCGCGTAACGTGGCGGGCGAACGCGCGATGCTTCCTGATGGTCAGCCATAAAACATCGTTACGCGGCGGCGAAACCGCCTCAAAATGCTTAGCAATAATCCGAAACCGACACGGCTACACGCGGGACCGTCGCGGGTGTGAGCTGTTTAAGTTGCCTTCGGGGAGAATGAACGTAGCTTAAAGTTAACGTGTCGCTTCGTTGATGGCGCGTTTATCGATTCGCACAGTGAGTGTGAAAATGCGTGCCCTTACCGAGCTTAGACTTTCCACCTCCGGGAAACTGCTCAGACACTTTCATAATTCAATCATTTACATAACAACTCGGAGGCAAAGTTGTGCGAGTTGATAAACTTTTTTATGGAAGAATGTTTGTCACCCACTGATCCTGCTGTCTTTGGTACGTTGAGAGCGTTTGGGTCTTTATTGAATGAAAGCTTTAAAGAAAATGTGACGAAACGAGCATCGGAAGTCATCAGAAGATTTTTGATTTATATCAAATTGAGAGAACCTGCGAAAGTCGCGGTTCAGATTATCTCCTGTTGTCCACGCTGTAACAGTGCAGGTGCAAGAAGTATTCATCAATGTGTTGGATGGAAACGATAAACGTCTTTTGCGTTTCGTTTGTAACGAATTTCAACCAAAAGTTCAAAAGAATGGATTAGGTATCAGAATTACCTGAGCGAAATATATGTCCACTAAATATGTCATCTTTAAACGGCAAAACGTCAAAAACGGTCTTATGCACCAGTGAACCGGCGGATGTCCGGTCGTAAATTATTCCAATTAAAGTTGTCCCATCTCGAAGGCCGAAGGCTATTTGGTCAAGCCAAATAACGTCCTAGCTGGGCGCTGGGAAAAGTGATTACATTAAACCTATCAATGCATGGATCTGAAAAACGTGTACGAGAGAGAGAGAGACAGAGTCATAGTTACGAAACTATCATAACCAGTGCCTAATCACTTTGAGGGGGTGTCAAATTTGTGATGGTGCATGCGAGGGGGAGAGGTTAACGCGAGAGAAAGTTTAGATTCGGCAGATTTGTTTATTTATTGCCGTTGGTCAGTTGGAAACCGGAAATTTATCGATGTATCCTAATGTCACCTTCCGGATGTGCACTGACCGACACAGACACAGGGAGGGAAAGGAAATTGGCCGATGAGCTAGTGGTCAAAAGTTTATGGCTTTAGTTTTGTGGGGTTTATGAGCCGGCAAACGGGTCATCCAGGCAAATGTGGAGCTTGGGCTTTTAATGGACTGGAAGTTAAGGCACATTAGGGAATACATTGTGGCCCCTTTTTGAATGTGGGCCCTGTCTGATTCTTGGTAGCCGCCGGAATCGGGTTTCATTAAATAACTCGTAATTTGTAAGGACGGGCGATTCATTTTTTGGTCGGCAAGTTTGAAAGATGTGTCCACAAAGAAACCATGCAATGTACCATTGGATGTTATGTAGCCATCGGGCTTAACGGTTGACTGGTGTGACCGAGTTTTAGTCGCTTAATCCAATTTCGGCCAAGCGTAGGGATACCACACAGGGCAAGGTTTTCCAGTGCGTCAAATTTACAAGACCGTCCATTTTGATGAAATATTTCTACAAAAAGAAAAATGCAGTGTTCCATCGATACAAAAGCATTTCATAGTGGAGAGAAATTGGAAATAGCAATCGAGTTGGCAAATAGAGAACTAAATGACATTCCGAATAGTGGCCCAGTTCGACCGGTATACGATACGATGTGTGTAGCGAGGGGTGAAAGCCCATGTCCACAACACGTGCTCAACATTCACGTGGATCACTCGGGCACTATAATCAACTCTTCCGGCCAATGATCGACCACGCATTGTGGGTTTGTCGGATTTGGTTGTGCAATGGTTGTCGTTTCCCGTTCCGGAGATGAATTGGGTCACATTTCCCAGCCGGGCCGTCCAGCAGCAGGATATCATTGTAGCGTGCGAATGGGAACGTAAAAGAACGAACGTTCGTTCGACCGCCGCCCTGTTTGTCCAGCCTGGTCGGTCAGTCGATAATTCAATATTAATTTTTGCTCTCCGTCCAAATCGGTCGAAGACACCACGAAATCGATGCGCACATTTCCGGACACGGCACTCTCGTCCGGCCACCATCATCGTCCTTGCTTTCCATTCGCATCGCGAGGATAAGTGATGGGCGTAGGAGGGGGTGGTACCAAAGGTGTTCGGAGTCCCGTGCAGTCGTTGACTGCAGCGTTGTGGTGGATGGCCACGTAATCACACTCACGTTCCATCATCTGTCGGGCGCAGTTTGATGGTGCGAGGAGCATCCTAGACACGGATGACAAGCCTTCCTTTCGTGTTGTCCCTTCCACACCGCCCGAGTGAGCTAGTGAACGTGACTGAAACGCTCCAATTTCACTGGCAAAACTCAACCATAATCAGCCGAACGCGATGCGGCCGTCATGATGATTGTTTAATTTTCGCTCGATCGTGCTGTGGCCGATTGACCACCATGCTCCGATGGGTTGCGTTTCGTCGCTGATGCTGGACGGGTGGGCGAGCGGGAAAATATCGAACAAGATAACCGATTTTCCACAGAACTTGTCACGTTCGTGGTCTCCCGTACTTGGAAGCCGCTGGTGGCGGCACCGATAACGATGATGGAGAGATCGTTTGTGGTTTGTGGGCAGGATGGTCAAAGCGGGTGGCGCTGTAGCACTCGTAACTCGTAACACGGTCGAAGCTGATGTGCACGTGTAAGAAACCCGGCGCGCAGTAAACGTCATCCGCAAGGAGATGGCATTTAGGCGGTTATGTTTCACTCCTCCCTGGGTGTAGAAGTCGGTCGATTGGAGTGAAATCAAACAATCGGCAGCAAATTGAATGGCCACGAGAGGACTCGAATAGAAGCCGCGGCAGGAATGCGGTTCCGAGTGCCGGAACAACCGAAGGTTCGTCTAATTTGTATATTCAAAAGCGCTTCCACCGAAAATAAAAAAAAAAAAGAACGCAACAACAAAGCGCCAGGATAACGAATGCGTAAAAAGTTGCAAAGCGAAATGTAAAGCGGCGTGCTGAATGCGGCGTCCGAGAGTAGCGAGGAAGCAATGTAACAACAAAGAACGGTCCCAGTGGTTTTTGGTTGGATGGTGAAAGAAAGCAGAAATCTTTTCACCAAAAGTCGAGGAAAAAGGAAGCCGAGCCAAAAGATGAAGAAATAATTGAATTTCACCGGGAGCATCTTGGGATATAAATTATTTATTCGGTTCATTTTTCGACTGGCTTTCGGCGGGGCGAAAGTTAGAATACTTCAGCTCCAGTGCTTTCACCTACGATCCCACTCGCTGTTTCTCTCTATGAGGGGAGATGGAGGGACGCACGCAGGCCTGGGCCGTGCGAGAAGCGACAGGAAGGGCTGGCAAACTTTACTGAAGGCCGCCAAATTTCGCCGACCTTACTATCGGGTGAGGATTTTTAAAGCTTTCGAGCTGTGCCAGTGTGTACCCGTGCATACCAAGCATTTGCACAGGGGTCTTGTGAGGTTGGGCGAGCAGTAAAACCCCGAAAGCCCGCCCCGGTAGCTGCGCCGGGCTGGGCTGCTCCGCGAATCCGCTTTGGATGAGCTCCGAGCGAGACTCTTGAGTTATGAGTTTCGGTGCAAGCTTTTCCAATCTTTTCCACCATCGAAGCAGGCGGGGTGTGCTGCAGCATAGCTGATTGTTTCCTCACAATACTCCAGAGGACTACACAGACTCACCAACACACAAAGAGAGAAAGAGTGAGAGAGTGAGTAAGTAAGCAAGCTCACCGGGATGGGCAGGCGAAGTGGTAAGGGCTTTTTTGGCAGCTTGAGTTAAACATTAACAGAGGGATCATCGTGAGTTACTTTAATCTTTCCGCCTTGGGCTGAAAAATGACGCTAATAAACGTGGGGTCGATGTGAATAAATCTGTTCGATGGATGCGAGACGCGGGAGCGTTCAAGATGGCGGAAGTGGAAGAATTTGTGAGTAAAGAAAGCTATCTTATCTGCGAGTGAGCTAAGTTTTAGCACGGTTGGCGCGATTTTGTAGCCGTTTTTATGTTCGACTATGGAAACAAGGGTTTGATTCGCAGGGTCCTTTCACTTTCGATATCGATCCTTCGTTCCCTTCGTTCTGTTTACGCTCCTTCGTTTGGAAAGGACATCCTTGGAGGAGTTTCGAGAAAGCATTACAAAAAGAGCAACATAACCAGCATACTGATCAGTGTGGTAATTGGGGTTTTTTTTATAGAACACAATTACCCCATTCTAAGAAAACACTCAATCAGATTCGTTGTAAATTAAAAGAAAGGAAACAATCGCTCGGCAACGGCGCACGGCGGTACGCCTGCACAGTCATGCTGTGTGTGTGCGTTTAGCATAGAAACATAATTGCAATAATATGGATGGTTTCATGCAGTCAAGGCCATTCTAGCGAGCGGTACACCACTGCGATGTAAGGCCAGCAGCCATCATGCCATCAATTAACGTGGAGTGTTTTTGGGAGCTTCAAATTAATCTTCTTTTCATTCAATATTTCATCAACATCCTCCTTCGGCCGGTGGGCTCTTGTTAGCAGGACGTGGAAGCGTCGTTTCTTTAATGCTTCTGCAGTAAAGTACGTTTGATGGAGTTTTCAAACCGTCTGGGTACCTATCATTATCGGTAATTGTGTTGTTTATTTACGGAAAGGGTATGACGGAAGAAGTTGTGCTTCGAGCCTAGGATCATGATGAGATAATTTCGTTGCTATGAGCGAACGAACGAAGCTTCTTTTTTGGTAGCTTTCGGGGCAACCGTTGCGTTGTAGTT
Source organism: Anopheles coluzzii (assembly GCF_943734685.1). Taxonomy (NCBI): domain Eukaryota; kingdom Metazoa; phylum Arthropoda; class Insecta; order Diptera; family Culicidae; genus Anopheles; species Anopheles coluzzii. Next base: position 94,785,306 of record NC_064671.1, on the reverse strand, counting down.
TGATTGTGGGCGCAATTCTCCGATCCCCGGTATTGGGTGTGCATTATTTTATGTGCCTCTGTAACCCATTCTCTGTTTCTCGCAAACTGCTTCAGTAAAAGTAATGATTAATGTTATAGTTATGACAACAGCAAACAGGAGCCCTGAACAAATGCTCTGCCGTGGGTCTAGTTTTGGAATGAACAAATTTAATGTGTGCCCCAAACGGGACTTAATATGGAGCGGACGGTTTTATGTTCTACCATTGTCAATGCTCCGCTCCGCGATGGTGCGAAATCATTTGACCCATTTATTTCCGTTTTTTGTCCTTTCTCTCGTGGCATCATCAGCGCGCCAAGTTGATGCATTTCACTGTACACTGGCGCACACTCGGTCGCCGGCCCAGAAAGTATTCCAATTTTTATGCTCTTGAAGTGACAATAAAGTTCATTGCTCAGCCGGTGCTTGGGATGGGTGGGAATGCCACCTCCAACACTCGCCCAGAAAGAGCGCCGTCAATCCATTTGATGTTTCGTGACCCTTTTTCCCTTTCAGCCCCCTCGGTCTGGCGGTGGGGGAAGGGGATGAAAATTTATGCACTGCCGATGATAAATGGTGTTCATTTTCATCGTTTTCCTCACCATTGAAACAAGGATTGGGGGTCATTTTTTGTGTAATGCCATTGGGTATTTCGCTCGGCGCTCGGTTGTCTTCGCCGTCGTCGACAGTGGCTCTCATATCGTTATCGGTAGCACCGGCGTGCGGATCCCATGTCGCCCGCTTTGCTCCTCCAGCTCGGCACTTGAGCAAATTTTCCGTCCAGTGAGCACAATGTTCGTATCGTGCTTGCAACTGGCAGCCGTACCCGATGACAGTACCCGTGAGAAAATGTGTTACGGTTGCTGTACGACACATCGCCTCGACACTCATGAACGGTATCGTTTCGCTTTTAAGTCACAGGGAAGAGCGTGGCCTGCGTGAGGAGGCGGGGCAAGGCGGGAAGGCTTTTCCCCTAGCATAACTGCCGGCTGAATGTAACCACTTTCGAATGATCAACTTTACACAAAAGGCCTCAAATGACCATTGTAGACAGGGCGGATACGCTCCCATCTGATTCCACGTTAATTATGCCTGAAGAGAAAATTCATTCTAGCACACCACCCAGTACGTGAATGTCGAATGTGATATGATAGCTGCTTCCAAACATTTTCGTTTGCAACCACAGCCGCTTTTCTTTCTGATTGAATCCTGTGTCTAGTGGATGTGTGATGGTTTAAAAAAAAAGGAAAAAGAAATAATTGCCAACGATTGTACGAGTGTTGGATTCAATGCCGTATCACTCGGGATAAGTTATGGTCGATGGAATTCCTATATTGCATGATCGATTTTCCTGCGCACCCTTGCTCCTCTAAACTGGCCGTGCTTAACAACCGTGACAGCATTCCGGCATGAATGTCACATTCTGGTGTTGGAGGACCACAAACGAACATGGCAAAACGACAAAAACAATAGAAGAATCGAAAAGTTTATCGTGTTCAGCCTGCTCCACCGTTCAAGCTATCACCACCGGTCGACTTACAAGCTCCATCGTCGTCCAAGTCGCATAAAGTGTCCTTTCGGATATGTTACCCGGGGTGCCTCGGGCTCGCTATGCTACCCAAAACCTGTCCAAAGCAGATACTCGTTCGCACTTTTCACTTTGATTAACACCCAGAGACATAAGGTCACACATCTTTCGTGGCCGGTGGGTGAGTGCGGGAGAAAATGGAAAAAGGGAGAAGAAAAAAAGGGAATGAAAGCGTTTTCCACATCCGTTTTCCATCATGCGATGCGGAAAGGAAATTTACACTCGCCGAAAGGTCCGATGTGACCGGTGTGCTTGAGTATCGAAGCCTTTACGCCTCTTGATTTTTTGTGTGTCCCAAACACGTTATGAAAGGGAAGAACAGTCTGGTGTGCTCCGGGAGTTTAGGCCATCGATCCCTGCCCAGTCAGGGATTGCGTTGGGGGTGTATTTGTAATTCTACATTTCATCATAAAAAATGTAGTCCATAGGGACAAAATACCGACTGTTCGAATCGGCCCAAGGCACTCGAGACTTGCCTCGAGGACTATTTTTAGCAGGGATAAAATCGAAATACCATAGCACAGGATTGTTAGAGAGCGCACAGGAGTGGATGGGTCATGCTGGGGGACTGATTTAAGAATAACGTTACCATAGTTTTCTGCTTGATGGTTCATTCTATAATGGGTCGTTTGGATAGATTGAAAAGCGATGCTCAAAAATGCAATATCTGGACGATGTCAAAATATGTATCAACATAATTTATTGCATGGAAAAATGCTGATGTCGACTTCGTTTCAGTGCAGAGTGATGTTGGTGGCAGGTTTTTTTTTAATATCTGCCGAAATACATCCTTTTAATTAAATCAACAATTTGCAATGCTAGGGAGAGAATAAATTTAAGCGATTCCCAGTTAGAAGCAAGTTTTTCATGCGAACAGCATCGTTTATAAATGCACAAAAACAACAGCCCGGATGGCCAGAATATGTTCTACTCCATTTTCTACTCATGCTGCTGCTTGAATAAATTGATGTGATGATAGAATCATCACTCTCGTAGAATATTTACGATCACGTGCATTATCCCAACGCGATGTGGTGCCGATTTCGTTTCGCGGGGGTTAGAGCGGACGAGTGATGAAGCTAGTTGAGATTTAATTCAGCCAGATTTACTGTTTCTTGCTGCTGGAAATAAAATAAATAAAAAAAACCTGCTGTGCGAGGCGTGGTGAAAATCAAAATGATTCCCTTTGCACTCGCTTTTCAACGGAGTACGGTCCGGTCGGGTTTCTTTGTTCACTTCGGCTGGAAGGGAACGCTTGTGAACAAATGGTGCTTGCAGCTCGGTACTCCCTATTTTTCATATCGCAAGCTGCGATCTAACACAAGCAATTCTTTTTCATTATTGCCCCAACACAGAAAGGCGGCGTAGAGAGTTAGCGAACTATTATGCACTGTGAAGTTGCACTTCTATAAGCCGGCGGAGGAAACTGTGCCATAATGAAAAGGCACTCCAGTGGTATCGCAAGGAATGTAACTTTTTAAATGTCTTTCAGTTTCGTACACTAACGAGTCCAAGTGGTGCAAGTGCGCTCATGCAAACTGATGGTGAGAGTGTTTAGTACGGAGCTACTGGAGCAGTAAAACGCGTGGAAATAAACAATGCAGATGAAGAGTGTGATGGGGAGATGTTTTTGTTTCGAGCAAGACAGATAAAAGAGAGCATCAAAATCTTCTTTTTTTATGAGTGAGTGTCGAGTTTGACGAGTTACAAGTTTGCGACAATAATGTTCCGAATACAAAAAATGCCACACTGATTAAAACTCACTTCACTGAATGCATTTGAAGCAGTTTTTACAAGAGATTCTACAAAGTATAGCATTCTGTAAAAAGCCGAACGAGCAGATGTTCAGCACACATTTTCGAACTTTTACACGACCTCACAGAGAGACTGGAAAAAAGACAACCAAGCAAGCAAGCAAAAAAATGTCAAATTCATTAAAGTCAGGATCGCGTGAATAATCGCGGATACAGCTCAATAGAAGTCATTTCTTTTCTGTACGGCTTGTGTCTTTCTTTCACACTTAATTCACTCCGAGCGGAACAGAGTATCCTTAAAAGGATCCTGGACTCATCTGCCACCCAAGTCCATGCTGATGGGTCTATTCATCGCGGATCCATGGCGGATTCGTTCGTCGTTCGAGAAATCAATTCGTTCCGAATTATCGCCGTGTCGGTCCGAAAGGCTCTTGCACTTCGTCTCCAGCCGCTCCTAGACACTTGGCCACCTTGGAAGATCGGGCGACGGGCGGAGCAGTTGCTCAAAAAACACTGCCAAAGCTATTCAGCTTCTTCTACCTGATCGGAGGAATCCGTTTCACTGTCAGTTTCCGGCCGCTCGCTGTTGGGCCATGTGGCCCGAGGAGGTCGAAAACGAGCTGGATGATTTTTTGTTCGTTTACGTTTTCAACACTGTTTCTCTTTTCTCGTGGGATGAAGAGCAGCGGTATCAGTCAGTCGTCGATCAGTATGGCAGTGTGTCGAAAAACGATATTCATCCCTTTGCAGTACTGCTGCAGAGGTTTCGTTTGGGTCGAGAAAAAGGACTACGCATGCATGGGTCGTCCTGCTGTGTAAAAGCATGCTGCCGATGTGTCGATGTGCAGGCGAGCTGTGAAAAATGTAGGACACTTTCTAAGAAAGGGGACGGAAGGGAACGCCACAGAGTGGCTCATTTGGAAACGACGTGTCAAGCGACACATCCACGCGGGAGTGTGGAGGAAGCGTGCGGCTGTGGACTGTCGACGTCCGATGAACTCCCTTTAAGGCGTCCCGTCGAGTCTCTTTATAGTTTATTTTCTATCCCTCGATTTGCTTCTTGAGGACGCTATAATCGAACAACTTAGAAGAAACACGACCGAATGAGGTTGTAAAAAATGGTTGGGTTTTTGGAAAGAAAATTTAGTTGCTACGATGCGTTTTTTGGTCTGCACAGATGCGTCTGTGTTTAAGTCTGACTCGCTGAATCTAAGGATTGCGCGAAGGACTGGAGTCACGGTGAGAACTCGTTAAAGTTGTAGCAGACGATTGGACTCATAAAAAAAGGATCTCCTAGATCGTTCGGTAGATGCACCGATGCTGGTGCGTCTTGTATTACACCCCCGGGGGACGACTTTGGCCAGCACAGGACAATATTACCACCCTACCAGCGCCACACTTCACTCAGTCTGCACTGGCGGAGGTTAACAAACGCATAATGGTTTGAATTTTTGCGACGAAATTCAGCGCCCAAACCGTCAACGGAACGTCCGCTCGTCGGCATCGTTCACTGTGTTGGCTGTCCCCGAAAGGCGCAAAATTAATGAAGTGTGAATCGAAGACGGTACACGGTTGCGTTACGCTTGTGCGCTGGTAGCTGGAGTTGTCGCACTCCTGCCGGGCATTTGGGAGATTGACTTCTCATGTAATTTACCACCATTTGCTACAGTTCCTTCCATTCCCTTCCCTGCTGCTGCTGTCGAATGATGGGTTGTGCGCCTCGACTCGTGTTACGCTGCAAGCTGCCAGGTCGTCGTTGCTGCCGGTTTGCTTCCGGGCAAAAACTCCAAGGCATCGTCGGCCTCTGCAGGCATGCAGAGTGAGCTCGTGTTGTACCACCCGCTGGGTAAAGGGAAGTGACACTCAACCGAAATCGATCGACAATTGCTTCATGATTCTTTCACGCCGTTGGATGCAAAAAAAAACCCCGAGCCTATCCCAGGGGAGTAACTTTAACTCAAAAACACACATTTTGGGCCCTAGTTTTTCGGTCGAGGCAAAGCTGCGAGATTACACTTTACGCATATGGTTGGCATGAATGGTGACGGGTTTTCATTACCATAACGTCAGTCAGATGGTAGTAGTTTTCCCAGTCATGAAGGAATTAACTTTACAACACTCATGGTAAGCATTGAGAACGACGTAATCCAATTGATACGATTCACTTGCAAACTATGTCCGTACATTTACATAATAAACAAAGCGAATAGTGCGATGTGCCACAATCCAGACTCTATTATCGATAACATTTGATGGATTGTTTGATCCAGCATGACGGCTGATGAAACTGCCGATTTCAATAGTGTTTTATTCACTCGCTTCTATTCACTCTTTGACCTGCGAGATATCAATCATGGTCAATATAGCCGCTAATCAGTCGTCATCCAGTGGACTGATTTTGCTGGCGGTGGAGGGAATTATACCGAATTGGATCACTTCGGAATCATTTTACCCCGATACCCGTTGCTGAATCGCACTTTGACTAGGATTCGGAGAACCGCGCCCGGTCCAAGGGCGATCCGATGTGTGGCGTATTTGTGGTAAGTAAATCCATTGAACGATTCAAAGATATTATATGGACAGACAACCTCCATACCACATTACCGGCCCCGTTCGAAAAATGCTGAAGTCATGCCAAACCGATCAGCATGCGGACGGCTGACGGTGGGGAGCCGGCCCGTGTAATGAAGCAGAAACGAAACGTGCATGATTGGGATGTGTGTAGGTCTGTTTCGGAACGAGAAATCAATCCGCCGAAGAAGGTATCACCACACTCCTCACGACCAGACCAAGAACCAAGCCTATAAGAACCAATTCTGAGGCTTTCCTGCCTTCGCAAGCCTATTTGAATGGTGGATTACTTTTGATTCGCTTCTCGTTCGTGATCCGTAGTCGGCGAGCCCCGCGTTCGACCGCCCGGTACGGTCGGTCTATCGTAAAAATGATGTTCAGCATCATTTAAATCGTAAACATTATGCAGCATGTTAATAAATCATATTTTCAACCCCCTCGGCCCATCTCCGGCGTGCGCGAGCTATTCGCTACAATTGGATTATATGTAAATCGAGCCTGTTACGGTGAAGATTCTCCCTCGCCACTTGTTCTCCTGCCTGCTTGCTACCGCGGATGTGTAAGGGTTTGACGCGCAATTTAGACACTCGGAGCGAATCCTACTAAATCACAGTAATGCTGTCTGGTCTAGTTACTGCGTGTCTGTGTCTGTTGGTGCGCACTCGTACGCGTATGCTTATGGGTAAGCTACCGTTTACTGTGCCACAAAATGGACCTATTAAACGGAACGACCCAGCATAACCCTTTCTATCCCCCCTCTGGACCGGAACCGGTATCACCCAGGGTGCACTGAACCACTCCAATCTCGAGCTATTCCATCTATTGGCAAGGGGCAGGCGACGAACGGGCAAAACATAAAGCGCGAAAATAAAAATCATACCGAAACCTCTTTGCGCCACGAATCGACCCAACTACGAGACTGGAACGAGTGTGTTTGGGAGGGAGCGTTGTTTCGAGAGACGGGCATGGATTTGAATGTTGTTGAAAGCGCGAATTTGCAATGCCTGCTGCCGTAACATAAAAACAACATCCGTCATGGTTGCACACAGCACTCGCACTCGACTCGGGTTGTGATTTGCCCAGTTCTACCAGCCTGTGCGGAGTGGGGGCGTAGATGGATCATAAAAATAATAAAACTGACATTGAAATGAATTTTTATAGTTAATAAATCAATCAATTTTATAAATAATTCAGCGCCACTAGCAGCCCATCGGTGAGTGACTGTTGAGTTGTTGTTTTTGTTGTTTCGGGATAATGGTGCGTCTCTTCCTCTCTCTTTCTCTTACCATTTTATCATGCGCATCAGCTGCGAAGATACGTGAGGAATGGAATGGGAGGCAGTGAATGAATTTTGTGCCATTTTTTGAAAGCTGATAAGGCAGGATAACACCTTTTGCTTCGCTTTTTCTTGCGGCAACTGGGTGTTCCAGCGTCGCCGGATGCAAGGACAGCGGACTCCTTCGTTTCGGCCGTCAGATCAGATAACAGGTACGTGACGTGGCAACAGACCGGTGCCTCCGGACACCGTCGGACGGACTGGGTGCAGTGAAATGTAATTTAATTTGTTAGAATACTTCATCGCAGCTCGCAGGAAGCCACCGCGAAAAGGGTTGACCAATGAGTTTCAGTTCGTTTCATTTTTTTCACGCCGGCGCCTTTTTTCGGCGCCCCGCGGGACAGCATATTTTATGAAAGTGTGGTGCGGTAACACTCCGGTGGGTTTATTTTTTGTTGATGCTGCTTCAGTCGGTCGTCCTAGCGACAGCGGTCTGTGCGTCTTTTCTTTCTACAGCATTCGTGTGGCTCTACGGGGCCCGATTTGCCAACGGATTCTGTCGCACATTCCTCTGACAGGAGCAGTGGCAGCCTGTCCGTTGTTTTTCTATCTCTCTTTCTTGCATTCATGTCCCTTAATGGTCAGCAATGCGAAAGAAGAGTGAAGATTAAATTGTAAGGCTTGCACAGCGACACAGGGTGGGAGTGGCATGCCTGTTTGAGGGCACGCTTTCCCCCCAGGGGCTCCCAGCGCGAAGTGGATGTTGCTTGCCTGGGCACGATTTACCGGTTAGTGGGCTCTCGAGGACTAGCGACGCGTTAATACTCCCGCGACTGCATGCGCCGAAGGGGGTTGACTAATAAAACGTCATGTCGTAAAATGGCCAGCACATCCTGCAGCACAGCATCGTTTCATCAACACGACAAAACACGGCTTTCGGAGCACTCGGTGACAGTTTGCGCTTAATAGTGGCAGCGGACAAGCAAACGGCGGCGAGTGAGAAAATTTATGGATTTTTCGCTTCTACTGTGGCGGTCAGTAGGTCCTGCGCTTGTGCTGTGCCCCGTCAGATGGATCACTCGCGTAACTTGGTTAGGTAAAGTGGAACAAATGCTCATCTGCATTAGGGAAAGGGTTTCTTCTGACAGACTGGCAAAGGGAACTAATCGGTTTTTAAGACTAATTTGCTAGCTTTTCATGACATGTGTTTAACAGAACAAGGCGAACGTATTGTTCTTTGCCAAATAATCGCCCCCTTTCATCGGGTGAACCCGTACATCATTAATCAATCGAGTAAAAAGGGGTCAGACCGGTAGTAAATAAAATGGGAGCTCCAGCTCCCGGGCCTGGACGATTGTCTCTAGACATGTAGCTACCGACAGCTGACTTTTCAATTATCGAATTTTCTGCCCCGTGGTCAGAGTGAAATGCCAACAAAATGAGAACTAAAATATTTTTATTGCATTTTTTCGTCCCAAGCCTGTCCCGTCCCGTTTAACTTTTGCTCCCCGCGCTGCCTGATGATTGAGCGGAGCGTTTGGAAACGGACGTTCTGCTAGCGAAAGCGAACGTCGATGAAAAGCTTCGTTCACGCTTTACTGATTTAGCTGTCGACGATGTTTGACTTGGCCCTGCAAACTTCTGGCGAACCGGTCCTCATGCATCCTTCTGCCCGCGAATGGCATTTCGATCCATCATCCGGTTTTAGTGACCGGCGGGCCTGGTTACGCCAACGGGGTAGCAAAGTGAGCTCGTGTTTATTTTGGCAGTTGCTCAAATCACTCGTTAAAATCAATAGGTTTATTCGTTCATTCCTTTAGTTTAGTTAGTGAAACGAAATCGAACGGGTGGTAGTCTGCAGTGGTCATGTGAAACCAGCGGGAGATTGGGTGGTGGGATGCAACGCTACAGCAGGATAGGACAAAATGCACATAGCAACGCCGCTGGCACGGAATGCTGTTCCGATGCTGTTCCGTTTGCCTGTATGGTCGGAGTGTGTGCATTTGAACATTTCCTATTTCACGTGCAGCTTCCACAGCAGCTTCCGCTGCAGCTTCACCATTCGCGATATTTTTATAGGGCTGGCGGTATTTGAGTTTCGCTTCGTTTTGTTTTACTTTCTGTACATAAAAATAGCGTTGCTCAACAAAATGAAAGCGTTCCTTCGGCTGAAAGCTTTTAATTGAAGCTTGTTCAACGAAGGGGTTTAATTTGTAAATAGATTTTAATGGAGCTGGTCATTTAAAGCCTTCTTTAAATCCCTTTCCCAGTTGAAAAGGGCTGATAGGGCACCGGGTGCATCCTAATCGTGCTGTGTAAATTGATTCCATAAATTATTTACTTTTGACAGCAATGCACGATTGAAACTCTGTACTGTGAGAGAGATGAAAGCGGTCCTTTGCCACCCGTGGGCAATGCCGCACTACTGACACACGGTGATCCCGCGGAAAGCTAATAAATCGCCGGAAGAAAATATATTAGCCATCGGATAGTGAAAAAGTGCATGACTCGAAACCGGCAGCAAAATTTCGGTGCGCATCCGTGGGCTCAAAAATGGCCCACCATCGAATGTTGTCCAAGCGGAAATGGCATCTGACCGAGGTTGACCAGCAATATATTCGTTTTCGCCAAAGCGCCCAAACAGTCGGGCGTTGTTTGTCGTTTGGCAGCGAACACACAGGGCCGATCAATGGGCCAGGTTGCATAGAAGGGTGGCAAAAGGTGCAAGCCCGCGAACAGAGCATTCTTTGCCAGCTTCTGTTCACCTCCCTGCGACACAGTGGACACGAGGATAAATACACGTCAACAAACAATTGAAACTCAGCGGATGGCGTTTTTGCACCGGACCGGGACTTTGCCTCTGGTTGTCTTCGAACCGACAACGCCCTTCTCGCTCTCCCTCTCAACCCTCTCTCTCTCTCTCTCTCTGCACCTATATCACAAGCAAGGGTTTATTTTGCGATATTATTAGTTTTTGTTTCCGCCCGAATGAAGATATCGACCTGGAAAACATGAAACACTGCCACTGCTGCTGCTGCTGCTGTTAAAGTGTGTCGCTTTTGCGTACACGTATCGACTGTTTCCAAGCCAAACGAGTATCGAGAACACTGGAGGAAAGGAAACCCCCACCGTGCTGCCAATACCTACACTGTCCTCCCAGCGAACCGTGCGGAATAGTTGCGAATTAAATTTGCACAATTCACAATCATTTGACGAACCGTTCGACTGTGTGCGCAGTGGGTTCCTGCTATGATTGCTGCAAGGACTAGGCCAGCTAGGAAAGGAGCTAGCTTTTCCACTGGCTATCATGTTGCAGCATGCCAGCGGCTACCGGACCGTTTGCAACGTTTGTTGCAAAACACTCGAGCGAACTTTATTGGTCGTTTTTGTTTGGGAGTTTTTCAGGCTGCGGCGGACGCAGGGTAGTTTAATTGAATCAAAGTGGTTGATTAATTATTACTAACTAAATGAACTCGGCCACCCGCCCGGGTGCCACGCATACACCACTCGAAGGGGGATAGTATGATGCGGTTGGATTTATGAAGGGAAAAGTTGTAACACAAATTGTGTTTTAGACAAGAATGTGATTAGGAAAGCATGCACAGGTGAAATGGTAATAAGAGACGGATGGATAATAGTTTTGTAATTTAGCTAAATGAAGCATTTGCCAGAAAAGTGTGCTTAAAAATGTATGAGAACCTAGTGCTTTCTGTTCGTTTCTCCTTTTGATCAAATCCCTTTAGCTACTTAAATCTCTTCAGCAAACCCGGGACATATCATTGGTTTAAGCACTGATGAAAAGAATGACCCTTCCTTAAAGTGGATACTGCAATGTAGAACGCTTCTTGCGCTAAATAGTGATAATAACTTATTCTCTTTTACCATCCCTACCCGTGTCCGTGTTCAAAAAGGTTTCAGTATAATCCACTTCATTTATTGCAGTTGAATGCTGAGGAACTGAACTGAAAGGAGGCCTCTCATCATTAACGGATTTAATATTCCCTGTCAGGCCACTCGGAGGCGGTGGGAGTATCTCCCGTTCTTTTTTTTCTGCAAATTCTTTCCCGCTGCATCACACGGCGCTAAACTCTGCCGGCAATCAGTGGAATTAAATCCTTGTCCTCGTAGCTCCTGCATCGCTGCTTTTGCTTCCTTTCACCCAGAATATCCCACCCCCTCCCTCCTATCCTGCGGTTCCAGATTCCAGGGTGACTTATTTTCTCCTTGCCATGGCCGATGATGCTGCGAGCGGCTTGATCTCATTCTACATTAACGTTGCCGACCTGTCTCTCTGTGTGTGTGTGTGTGTGTGTGTGTGTGTGTGTGTGTGTGTGTGTGTGTGTGTGTGTGTGCGCGACTTTTTTCCGTCCACTGGCCCGCTACATCCTGTGCCACAGAGATTGACCGTACGAACGTATCTGTGTGCTTGATCCGTGCCTGTGCGCCCCAATGAGGAGGGGTCATTTGCGGCCAACTATTGCATCCATCGCCATCCACTCGGGTCGTCATGCGGAAGCGCAGAAAGTTGGATCGCTTTATTTATTAGGTCGACCGGCGCAATTTATAGGACAGGCAGATTAACGGAAAATCATGTCAACAGAGCACGCGGCCAACGGCTATCTCTATCTAGCTTTCTCTCTCCATCTATCTTTCTCTCTCCATCGCACTTTCCTTCTGAAAGGAAAATGTAGGATATGTGATGGAGACGGCAGCGAGCTTGTGCATAAAGTATATCAAATATTTGCACTATCACTTTTTTCTCGCACTCCACTACCGTCGGCTTAAAGCGAAACCTTTGACAGTCGCTAGGAACTACGGCGATGGGGCTGCATCCTCGCGCGAGGACGATACGGCCCGGTGACGTTATTTATCTTTGCTATTTTTCCCTCTTTCAAGTCGCCCGATGCACATAGGAGATGCTGCCATCATGCTGCAGCAGCTTTCGACTGATCTCGAGGAATGTCCTGCTCGTTGATGCTGCTACGTTACGGCCGATGGCGGGAAGAACTATCCCGGGCTTAGATAGCTGTGTAGTCGTTTGAGCGTGTCAGCATGTTGCCGCTAGGGGTCGTATCATGCCGGCAGGATTCGCTATGCATTAGAGTGTCGGAGCAAATCTTGTTATGAATTGGGTTAAATTATGTGAATGAAGTGTGGAATCGATCCGGAACGAGGACGAGAGTGCTTATTATCGATGCTTACGATGTATAGCTGCTCTTTTCAATTCAGAACTTATGTAAACATACATTTGCGTTTATTAATTTTATGGTTAAGGGGAAACTTTGGATCAATTTTATCATCACTCTCCCTTTCTCTCCAATCGCTCACTCTCTCTTTCTCTTTCTTTCTCTCTTTCTCTTTCTCGATTTTCGTTGTTAGAGGGACTTTTTTGAAGGACGATCAAGCAAATTGCCAAGTGCCAAAACTAAGCCAATTGAACGCAAAACAAAATTTGCAAAATATCTCGCTTCATTTCCGCTGGGACTTGGCCCGGGAGTCAGGATGGTTGAGCGCACTGATTGTGCGAAAAATGTTTTTCCATTCCCATCGCGAATCACGCCAATAGGCGACAGCATGGCGAACGGTGGTATGCCGCTGTTCAAGGAGCTACTTACTTACACCTCAGACGCCCCATTGGTGCACGCTCAATAAGCTTACTTTGACGACCGCGAAAAGCGACACATTCCGTGGATCAGGTTTGGCGAGAGTTTGCTGAGCCGCGCGGATCGAAATCGATTTATCGTCAAAGTCAACAAAAACAACCGCACCGTCGACGGTGCCTGTGTGAGTCAAAAGTTGTCCTGGCTGTGCCTGGCTGTGCATTGTGTGTGTTTGTGTGTTTTCGAGTGGGGAAGGGCGGATGGAAATCTTTCACTCCCATCGTGCACAAAGCGTTAGCGATGCCTCATTTTTCGGATTTTCTTTCTGCGGCAGTATTCAATCTTTCATCGAGACCTCTCGAATCGCGCGAATCTTGTGGGCGATGCATAAGATGACGACACCTTGCAGGTCGCGCGTCAAGGCTGCCGGGGGAGCGTAAGCAATGAATCGGAACGCGTGCGACAGTGCGCTATTCGGCGCCGGCATTGGGCGGTCACGATGGGTGAAAATTGAATCTGAATTGACAGAGTTTTTATGTCGCGTTTTTTTCTTTCTTCTCTTTCGTTTGTGGCTGAATTTGTGGTGATGCTGTAGATTAGCTATTTCTACCTCTTGTTACAATTGAGCGCTCGAGCGGCATGATGCTGGCAGAATAATTCCACCACCAAACGTGCGTGTGTCGCGGTTTTCTGCAATTTTCCCGATACGTAAAGAGAGCAACCTTATTCAGCTTTCCCTGTATCTCATTTCTTAGATTTCGCAAGAATGTGTTGTAGCATAGTTGGAGTTTGAATTGCTGCGTAATTTCCCGCAGTGACGGCCGAGGGGTGTCCGTGTGGATTTGTGCACGGATTTCGCGGATTCAATTTATGGGACGCTATTTAGAGATTGAAATTTATGTTGATGTTTATTAAATTCAAACCCGGCTTTCCATCGTTAGACGAGAGCGGTGCAAACCGATATCGATCGATCGCTTCAATCGATCGTCGCTCGTGCGTACTTTTGCGCAAAGAGTGTTGCAGTGCCAGAGGTATCTCTCTTAAGCGCAACAAAATTCAGACGAACGTTGTAAGCGGATCTGGGTGGTGTGAAGAATTCGATTCGATTAGACCGTGCTATAATTGTATTTGCTGCGCGTTGCAGCATGCACGGTGGATAAATAAGGAGGAAAACACATGTACCACTCGCCGCTGGAAAGTCCCATTCAGTGCCGTCGCTCAGTGTTGTTTGGTTAGAAAATAGAGGCAAAACACAACTCTACCACTCCGACTGTGGGCGATAAACGGAATCGGGCTAACCTTCAGCGCAGGCACAAATCAGCATAAATCAAATATTAATTTTTATCGATAAATCGCAATCAAATAATAACAGTCGGTGTTCGGTTGGTGTTTGCGGCACATTGGATTTGCGCCGAGTTTAGCTAGCAGTAGGGTGAGGGACACTGGAGTGCGCACACAAGCAGAGAGTGCGAACACATTAACGGAGGGTCCGCCCGGAGGGAACGTGTCGGATGCTGTCCTGCCTATTATGACACCCCTCGATGGCGCGCTTGGTGCGGTGTGTGCGGAATGGCGATCGCATTGATTGGCACTAATTATGTGTCCGGTATGGGCAGGGACCGAGTTTTTGCATCTGGGTGGTGCAGTCCACGTGTGCCGAGCTGGTAATGACAGTTGTTCAAACAAGAGCGGTTGTCAGACGGGTCAGACCGATGGCAAGCCGGTGCGCGAGGAAGCGGGCGAAAGTGATTGAGAGCTTGTAAATTGTTTGTGCAACGGTGCACAAAAACTGTTCTAGGCGTCATGTGACGAGGGACAGGGGAACGGGCGATGCGTTTTGCCATGATTGAGGCAGGAGTCTTTTTTTACTCTCCGCTTGCTTGACTTGCTATTGAAAACTCATCATCATCGGCGAAGCGGGAGTGTAATGTGTATGCATCATGCTGCCTGACAAAGGGTGTGACATTATTCTGACCATCGTTAATCAATATGTTGACTGCACTTGTGCCCGGTGCAGTGCGCTGTGTGCTGCGGAGTACACGAAATCATGGAACGGAAGCGAAATTTAATGTTACTTTTTTGCATCACATCACACGCCTATCGGTACGGGCCTTTCATTCCCTTTAAGATGGTCCGGCTAATTAGCCATTTTACAGCATTGCGTGACCTTCTCAAACCCCACACTAATGACTATTGGTGGAAAATTAAGGCCGAAAGCCACACGGTGCCATTCGGTGCCCTTGCCCACTCCGCCAGCTCTACGATGTGAAATTTCCTGACATTTCCTTTTTTGTTTCCTCCTCTGCCTGATTTGCTGACCATCTGGTGCGTTGACCCTCGGTGCTATCTCGCTGCTATTATTCGCTGCCCCGACACACACACACGCACACGGTCCAGGCTGGCGGTACATATTTATCTTACCGCTGACGCCGAAAAGAGCCGCAGTTGAGAGGAAATTTTTATCTCATACGGCAACTGGAGTGCCATTAAGTTGTCATCCCGCTGCAAAGCATAAATTCCCTACCAGCAGCGGCGGCAACCTGGACTGTGCCAGTGCCAGTGGACGCAGTTTTCCAAGTGCGCCATTGCAATGGTGGTCTGCAGGGTCACATACACACACACTGTGTGCCATGGCATGCAGACGGCAGGTCGCGGTGGCAAAAATTTATCGCAAGTTTGGGAAATCCGAGAGTCATCCACAACCACCAGCAGCCAGCCTCTCGTTGCGTCACCAATTGCTTCCCGCTCACTCCGACACGATACCGATCCGATGATTTCGCTGGCCTGAGCTCGGTGAAAGTTTTATCGCCACAATGAATTTTCATTTGGTTTGAATATTGATTTTGCCTTGAATTTCGGGCGACACGCTGAGCGGGCGGCGGAACGTGCCATGACGGAAGGATGAAAATAATGTTGAAAAGGAATGAATGAGCCGAACCAGAAGAGAAGAAAAAAAAGCGAAGCAAGCTCAAAAGCTTCTTCTTAATTCGCTTGGAAAATTATCCTCCACCATTTGCTCCCGCAAAGGGGGAAGGGCAGGCAGAAAAGTTCACAATTTTCTCAACAGGAGCAGCAGTTTGCTCGATTTTGCTTTTTTATCGCTCGGTGCTTTGCGGTGGGAGTAAAGTTTCGAATCGTATCATTTCGAGTTGAAAAGAGATGAAACGGTCTCATGATGACGATGGTGATGATGATGGTGGTGGTGGTTCGCAATGAGAAGTGTGGGTCGTACGCGACCTGATCGCCTTGATCGTCTCTCGCGTGCCCGAAGCAAATGATACAAATAAGGATGGCTTCAATAAAGAGCCCATGATAATAATAATAACAATAATAATTTTTGGCATCTTTATAATTTTATCAAACTTTTGCTCGCTGCTGGTTGCGCTCGGCCGTAGTGTCTTGTAGCGATACGGTAAAGGTAAAGTTTGGCCCTTTTCCCCCATACGTCTTCGCGTACGAGTGCGCGACATTCAGTTCACATACGCAAGGGCGTGTGATGCGCAAAAGTGCAGGGTGGAAAGTTGGACCGAGTCAAACAGGGACAGAGAGAGAGAGAGAGAGATATACATAAAAGAACAGGGCAGAAAGCGAGAAAGACTTTTGACTTTTTGACGGCACCGAGTCGAAGCCAGCGACAGGCACAAACCGTCAAAAGTGCTGTGTACGTGTGTGTGTGTGAGAGAGAGAGAGAGAAAGAGAGATAGGAAGCGAGAGTGAGAGAGTAGAACAGGGAAAGCAAACGGGACGAGTTGGATGGGATTCTTATCAGCGGCACGTTGTCAAAGATACGAATTTTCCAGACACCGCCACTGGGTGGTTCGCGTTTCTAGAGGGTGTGTGCGCTTGCAAGCGAGGGAGAGGAACGCGGAGAGGGAGAGTGGCAAGTGCGGCGATGCTGCGAGTGTCGGAAAAGTGAGATAACTTTCCCAAGCATCGGCGTCCAATGTGTAGGCGGCGCATGCTGGGTAGCCGGGAGCGTGGCGTCACCCCGGCTGGTCGTTGTTTGAAAACATGCTGACTAACAATAATAACACTCGAGATGAGATGAAATGTTTGGCCTGCTCGCTAGTATTTTGCCAACCACTGCCACATACCTTCACACACAAAGGCACAGCGTACAAACACGCAAAAATGGTTCGTTTCATGTGACAGCGCGTGTGGGGGCAATTCGGAGAAAAGAGAGAAGGCCGGAGCAAGCGAGGGTACTGCCAGTGCAAGATCGTACACGAAACTCTGGCAATTTGTTCGGAAGTTTACTAACAAACTGCCAGTGCACATATTTTCGGTAAAACAAGCCGTCGTTGGTCAGGAGTTGCCCGTGCCGAGGGCCGTGGACCGTACCGTACCCAGAAAGAAATGAACATTCCACAGCACTTCATTTCCGTGGGCCAATAGGGACGTAGTAGTTGAGCTGGTGCTGAGTCGTTGGGATCGCGTTTGCACTACCATTTGCGAGTGGAAATAATGCAAACTGTCGGAACAAACTAGTATCTGTGTACAAAGTGCATTTCAAACGGTTTGCCTTGGTGGTGGAATTGTATGTGCCAAGTGTACAGTAAGTTACACAAACTCAGGATATCTTTAAAATTTCTTCTGAAATCATTGCCCCCGAACGTCCTCGGTACCGCGGAGCGAGAGCGGCACATTTGCAGCAGCGATATTTGCACTCATGAATATGATGTGTAAAACTTGAGGCAATAATTTCTAAGCATATTAGACCCTCTAATTGTGTGACAGTGCACGACCCGCTGCCGAAAACTTTTCCTGCTCTGAAAGTAGACAGTTTTTCGGATGTTGTGGCTTTTGCATAACATGCTGCACGTTTGGCGGCGCAGCAACTGTGGGCCCACCGTTGAGGTGAGTTCTTGCATGCCTGCTGCTCCCTTCGACGCGGTCGCCCTCCACCACGGTTTGTTTGTTGTGCAGAAGAGCAAATTTTATGACATCCTAAGGTGTCGTTGAGTGTACTAAGTTTGTTGGTTTGGCTACCAAAACCTCCGGCGAGGCTCTCCGGCAGCTCTCTGGCAACGGTGGCTCCTAATTCGGTTAGGCTATTAGTCCACGCCCGTCCCTCTCAGTACGCCGAGCAGAGGGAAGCGGGAAAAGCTACACACTGCCAAGGATGGCGGGAAACGTGCAGTGGGCACGTGTGGGCGCGTGAAGAGCTGTGTGTGTGTGTGTCTTAATTGGAACACTTTTGACTCAACATCAATGACGTGTCTGAAATTCTAATATCTGCTGGGAGACGGAAAACTTTCGACATTAAAATATTCAGCCACTGCTCTCGAGAGCCTAGCGAGAAATGCCTGACATTGGCAGTATATGTGTGTGTGCATGTGTGTACGTGTGTGTATTTTGCTTCTGCCAACGCCAGGAGACGCGCCTTCGTTTGACAAGGGTTTTTTTGGTTTTCGGCGGAATGTCGGCATGGAGTCAGTATATTTGCGAAGAATTTCGCCTGTCGGTTGCTCCATGCGGCTCGCTCACTCTCTCGCACCGTTGTTGTTTTTTTACTTTCTCTCTGTTGATTCTGGCAGCGAAGAAGCCGAGCATGACACAATTTCTGACACGCCGTGCCATGCCCAAGCGCGCGCGGTGGAAGCGCATCAATGCCAGCATTATGCTAAACACGCTAAGCTGGTTATGCAATCGCTTGTACGCCGACCGACCGGCAAGTGGCGCGTTGCTCTCGGGTAAGAACGTTGCGAGCGTTCGTAAACAACGGCCAGCATACGGCCTCGGCAGGCCCCGTCGTTTATGCTGCCTCTGCCACACACTGTTGCTGGCAGTGTGTGTGTGTGTGTGTTGTCAGCAATCAAATGTCATGTTTTCACCACCACACTGACAGGCGCTGTGGTGAGCATGTGAGCAGTGAGCAATGAACATAAAATTCACCACTGGTGAGCATGAGGGTGAGCAGCAATGTCTTTCACAGTACGGGGCAGGGATGGTCAACTTGCCAGCGGGCTCATCAGGCAGAACTTTAATTTAGCACAAGAACGGTTTGTACCAAATTACGTTGCCTAGCTTGTGGTGTTAAATATAAAAATGCACGATTCCCCTCTTTTAAGCCAAGGAAACCATCGATACGCAGTAGCGTTTAAAGATGAATGTAATGCTGCGAGCACTCAACCCTTTTGCAAAGTTGAGATAAAAAAAAACATAGAACCCAAAAATAATCAACCTCATCAAATAGCTGCTTTAATTTGAAAGCATCGAGGAGAAGCTCCCCCCGATAAGAACGTCACGGAAGCCAAGAAGTAAGCGCAAAAGTCGGGTGGCGTTGGTTTTTCTCCGTTGTTTGCTTGCTCGTTCGCTCGTTCGGCCGTACGGTCGTTCGTTTTATGGGCGCATACACACAGAGAGTGAAGAGGGTTCGGTTAGACTAAATGTAGGACAAACAAGTACAACACCGCCTCGACTGCTGCTGGAATTGGTTTTCGTGCCATCAGACATAGCCGCACGCTATACCGGTTGCTTCGCAGCGCTGTCTTCGTTCGTTCATCCTTTGCGTCCAACCCCCAACCGACCCCTTAGGCTCCACGGCAAGCGTGGAAAGCGTGCTAGCACCGACGCCTGCGTGACTTCTCTGGCAAATGCTTACGTCGTTCTCAGTACACCCTAGTCCCCCTTTCCCTCAGTGTGATTACTCGCTTTCGTTGTCTTTCGTGCCCTTTCCCCCAAAAGCCCCCCCCCCCCAAGCAAGCATTCCTCCTCCGGGACGACGGTCTGTGTCCTGCGAACGGCCTTCGCCAATACCCATATAAGCCCATCAGCGAGCGAGGAGCCAGCGAGAATAGGTCGGTTGGAAAACAATAAACATAATGAAATATTCGGTCAACTTTCCTTTTTCGATGGGAAGGCTTCGCCGGTCAGCAGCGAGGGAAAGGCGTAAGCGGGCACGTTTCGGTTTGGGAAAATCGTTTTCCCTCTGTTCTGCATCCCGGACTGCGTGGGTTCGAGCAAGGGCATCAAGGACAGTAAGGGCACGCAACGCGAGATCGGTCGGGGCAATAGAACTCCCCCCCTCCTCCTCAACGCCATTGTTCTTCCTCGCCGCAGCTACGTACAACGATGTCACCCACAACTAAGCGCGCTGGCCCTGTACTGGATGGAGCTCAAGCGCATAACTCGCTTGGTGGCGTATTTCGGTGAAATTATTTTTCACTGTCCATAAATTCCTACACTTCCGGCACACCAACGCGTACGTGTGTGGGTGTGGGCGAGTCTGAGCGGTTCTGTTTCTCCTGTTTTTCTCTGCGGAAAAGCCCGAGCCGAGAGAGCGAGGCAGACGACTTCGATGTGAATTCGCCAAGTTTTTGGAGTGGTTAGTAGTAAATCATGCCACATTGCAACTTTTAGCCAGCTAGTCAGCTTGGGGGAGCATGCAACGAGCGTGGACGTGACGGAGGTGGATGGATAAACTTTTATGCTCCACAAAGCGCTCCAGAACGGCTGCGGCTACAAATTCCATTCCATCGATTCTTCTCATTGCAATCTCCCTTTCTTCCGTTTGCACTCCCGGGTGCAGATGCATGCGCGTCGTCTGCCGGCCCTTGCTAACTATGCCAGATCCGGTAAAGTGGTTCACAAATAAGCATATGCAATTTAGGGTGCATTACTGGTTGCAGCTGCTTACATCGTATCGTACCGGGGCGGTGGGTTGGTAAAGCGGCTTACGAAATTCTACAGCACACCCCGCAGGCACTACTCCGGCTGTGGTTTGTCTTTCGACTGTTGGGTCTAGGTTGGGAGCATCATGAACATTTGGGGAAATTTGTAAGTTAAATTTACTGAAGCACAAGCTCAAATGCAAGTGCTGGAAGTTCGCAGGCGGCAGCCGCTTGGACCATTCGGTAAACCCTACAACCCAAGCCGGTAGAAGAATCCGTTCCCGTTCCATCCCACCCTACCAGCAGCGCTATCATATTTCGGTTTCGGCACTTGGCGCACTGATAATGCTTTTGGGAAATCTTTAACGAAGTCTCGAATTATTTTACCCCATTTTTCGAAGGAACTTTAATTAAGGACCCAATTAACACGCACCACACTTGGTTGGTGTAATCAGTAGTTTTTAACCGTGCGTCCTTCGGTTCTAGCACATCCACACGCCAGCGAAGTGGGTCGTGTGTGGGCTATCACCATTGGCCTTACTTAATTACAGCGGGGTATTAATATTTTAAAGTGCCTATGATTGCTTTAACACCTGTACCAGTGGGCCTGTGTACTGTGAATCGCAGTCAGCATCGCCGTACTCAACGCCGCTATAAAACCGGCTATTAAAGGTTGATTTCCCGGCGAACCCTCGAGGGCGTCGTCCCGTGTTCCCGGGTTTGTTTGACAAGTCCTACCGAGACCTGTCGGGTTGCGGTCCGCATAGTATCGCAATTCGTGGCCCCGTACCACCGATTACAAACCAACCCATGCCTTGCGGGCGGCATTCAGCGGCAAGCGAGTTGATGAGAATTCCATGAAGCCTTCCGTTGCCGCAAAATATTGCCGATGTCAACAATCGACAAACTTTAATCGATGTCGTTCGCTCTCTTACACCGCCCGGTATCAAGTTTCCCATACGCCTGTGGGAGTGGGAGCTGAAGAGAGCGGAAACTTTTCCGCACGATGAATCGTTAGGCAAAGAAGGGAGGCTTGCTATCGGTTTGCTCGCAGCACAAACCACAGAACGTGGAAAACGATTGTATAGTTGCCGGTTGGTTTCCACCCACTGCAATTCGTGCTGGTGCGGCTCTACTCCGACGCAGATCTGGTCTTGGATAATTAACTCAATTACAGGTAGGGAAATTAATTAAATGGAAAGTGTAGTTTTCACATCAATGTTAAACTGATAACGATGCAAAGACATTCTCTCTTGCTGGCTTGAGATGGGCTCGTCGATACGTGATTGATGAAGATGAGGAGAAGCGAAAGATCACTTGTCAAGGGATTTATTTCGTTAATATTTGTTTCTAAGCATTCTGGTTCAATCCAGCATGATTTGGTTTTCAAAACATAAACATAACTGTTTGTGAAATTCAGAGAAAAAAGCTCTTTTATTTTATATTCTTTTCCAAGATTTTATGTTTTCCCTTCTTGACCGGTGTAATTTATACATCCGTACCATGAAGGAGCAAAAGCATGTAAAAAAACCCTGCGAGAGAATGAAAGTGTCTCCCAGTGTCCCCGAGATGGAGTTGATTTATGATTAATGTTGGCCAAATTTTGCATTCCAACACGGTACGGGCACTTAAGGAGCCTTTTCGGATGCCGACTATCCTTACCTCGGAACTGGTTCACTAAACAACCCAGCATCGTCACGCCGCCGATGTAACAGGAGACAAATAAATTTGACTTATCGTTCTTTGATTATGAGTTATTGTCATTACCGTAGCGAAGCGAAAGATGCGAAAAGAGAAGACATCAAACAGGAACGACAACGACAAGGACGATGGGCGGAAGAGTCGGAACAATGTTTTTAAGAATGAGCAAAATGATTCGCCCACCCCAGGGGCTCCTTCTATGGCAGAAGCTTCACGTCAAAAGCTCCAATTTCGTCAGACGAAGGGATGGTTACGGATTTCAGTTTCTTTTGTTTTGTCATCCCCATTTTTTTTTGCCGAAGCCTCCCAATGGAAAAAGGCCCGCAACGGTCACGGATTTTCGCAGAAGATGGAACGTAACGGTGCGGCGCCGCGCATCGCACACAAAAATTGTCGTTGTTGTCGTTTGGAATCAAAAATTTATCGTTTAATTGCTTTAACATTGATTGAATGTACGCGCCGGCACAAGGAGAGAGCTGCGCGTGTCGTGGAGATGGTGGAAAATAAATTGATTTTCCCACCGCCAACACTGTCCCACTCGCTTCGCGGTACCTTGCGAATGTTTTATTGCGCTTTCCGGACGACAAACGAGGCTGTGGTCATTAATTTTTAAAACGGAACATTTTCCAACATCCCCCGTACGGCGCGATGGCGAATGTGGTGAGGGCGCGGACAGTTGCATGCTCGGGCAGGAGATATAAACGGTACATGACAGTGTGATTTCGTGAAATTTTACAAAATATTTTACATGCAAAATTAATACGAACCATTTTGACAGTTTACGCGGGGTCGAGAGAATGGGAGAATTCGGCCACAGTTGCAACATGCTGCGCGCCATAAAGGGCACAAAAGATAGGATAGCGCATCTACCGGTGGTGGGTGGTGAAACCATAGCGGAGGAGGGGACTGGAGCACGCTAGGTTCGTGATTGTTACCGAGCTTTGTGCTGGGCAGTGCAGAAGTGCATTTAAGCGTCTATGTATTGTTTTTGCAAGCGTCGCTCCATTTGTGTGTTGTTCACTATCTAGAGCCCGCCAGCACGGAGAGGGGGGACAGGGCGGGCGGTCATGTAGATTGGCCCGCGGGTCCGCAGCGTTACTTTTATTTCTTTGGCACCAGCACATTTTTTGTGTTGTTGCACGCTCCCGTTTCGTTTGCACTGTTTTATCAGTGAATTTTTATTTCATTTTCCGCGGTCATTATCCAATGCAATGTGTGCTGTGTGTGTGTGTGTGTGTGTGTGTGCGCGCGCGACCGGGTAGCTAGAGGTTGAGGTCACGCGAACGGGGATAGCGGCGTCCCTTGTGCACGCCTGGGAAGAGATGAATGCTGGCCAACGTGAGCCAGTTTGTTGCTTTCGCTGTTCGGTGGTGTGTTTTGCAGCGTTTCATTTAACACTGAGTTTCAATTTTATTCGCATTCTGTACAGCATCCCAAGGCAGGGGACACAGGAGCCAACTCGGCGGTCCGGTGCCGGTCCTCTTTTGCACATTTAAAATTGAACGTAATGCAAATGAATTTGGCGTTTGGCGGTGTTGGCAACATACCCGTGCCCGGGATTGTTGGGATGGCGCGAATGGAGCGAAAACGAAAAAAAAGTGCATCACGTGTAGCAGGGAACACAATGGAGTTAAACATAAATTAAATAAAATGCCCGAACAGGCACAAGCAAAGATAGTGGTGAATAATGGAATATGACGCGGGAGAGCCGATGGCAAACTGGGGGGGGGGGCGCACGGGCTAAAATAGTGAAACATGCTGATGCGAAAGCAAACATCGACGCGCAATGCAATCTCATAAGTAACCTTATCATGCTTTCTTTGTGCGCTATGGTCCAAAAATGTGCAATCCACCGATAAATGAATGTGCGAGGCGCGGCGAATGCCTTTCAAAGACCTTCCCGGCGTGCGGCATCAATCAGGTTGCGGCGGTGTGCATTAAATCTGTTTCGGGATGGGTTCACCTTTCAGCGTTTATGGAGTGAGAATTGATCTATGAATTTAATGAACGAAAGCGCGTGCCCAGGGATTCCTCTAACCGTATCACCATATCAAAGAGATTCCAACGAATTGCTGAAGCCGTTCTGCTGATGCCGTAGCTGCATCGTCGTCGTCACGCCGGCAATCGAGAAGTGCTCTCGATTATGATTCCTCATGAGCTGGCAGGAGCGAGGAAAGAGAAAACCGCTCCTTCTCGTGAAGCAATAAGCGATTGATAGTAATGTCTTCATTAAATCACCTACTCATCGGTTATGGCACTCTGGTTATCTGGCAATGGCATTAGGGACTGCTACACTCAAGACGAGAGGGCTCAAGAGAGGACTCGAGCGAAACGAGACGCGCGTCGGAATCGTCGGATGAAAATGGAATCGTCCAAAAATAAATTCCACGCGCTAGGTGAACGCTGCCGCATGCCGAAGGTAAACGCTGGCAGAAGGTAATTTATGCAAATTGCAGATAAATATGATATTTTCGAACACATTTCGAGGAAATGTACAATTTTTTGTTGCTGCACATGGGACGGGGTTTTCTCAAAACGCGGCACACCATTCGTACGCACGCGTCCGGCGAAGCGCCAGCGCCTGGTCGAGAAAGAAGTACAACATACGGGGTAGCAACAAAAAATGGTCCAAATTATGATTATGAAAGAAATCTCTGTGACACACCGCAAGCACACGCCCGCTCACGCTCGCTAGTGTGACACGATTCCATCCGCTGCAAATGATGCATGAGCTGGAGGAGGTTCTCGGGCAAGTAATGGGCACCACCGCTAGCACGAGGTCGGAAAATGGTAAAGCATTCCTGGTGATAAATGGCAGCAAATAACGATAAAACACCAACAAGCGTGTCGTTACCGTATCGTGCCAGACAACCGGGCAGGACAGCGACAGTATCGCAAGGAGGCGAAATCATGCGTGTGCTCATTACGCTTAATGGCAACGACAAACGTCCGTGGCGCTGTGCATGATCGTGCAATCTTTGACCGCTTGATTATGCTTTTAATGATGGCACTGCAGTGCTGCTCTCGTGTGGGGGTAAAAAAACATACACACTGACTGTTACCTTTTTGTGACGTAATCTTCGCCTACTTGTCCCGGTTCGGTTTCCGTTTCCGATAAACTGATAATCCGCACTCCGCGCTCTGATTAATTGCCATAACCTTCCGCAGCACGAAAGGGTTGGGCAATCGGGGTGGCCAGTAAATTTACATGCTCGTTCAGTTGCGGGTCAGTAACCATAATGGAGTTTGTTTGCTTTTTTCGTTTGCTCTCTTTAGCACACACAAACACACACATACGTTCACTTTGTCTAACACCACGATCTGCTTCCAGTTGATTGAGCTTAACAAGGTTAGAATGAAGCTATGCGGGTAGCTGTCGGTTATTAAATTAGTTACAGCAACGGTGATCCCCGGGACCCTTGAACGGCAACCGAAATGTGTGTTGGTTGAGCTAGGGTGTCAAAATCTCATCTTTAAGAGTGCAAATTTCCTCCAATCATGGCCACAAACGATGGGCCGCTGGCAGTGGTAGTGCGGTTTGAAAATCGTCCCCATAATGTATGACTCCGAAGGGTAAAGGGTCCTAGGGTTTCGTCCCGTCCCGTCCCGTCCAGCTCGGAGTAGCCGAACGAAAACAAAACTAAATCCCAAGTGATTGACACTTTACGTGATCGCTCGGGTCGGGGACCACTTTCGGGGCAGTTTGCTTTCCCTCTCACTGTTGCTGGTGGTGCTGGTGGATTCTACACTGCTCATAAATGGATGATTTAACGTCCACAAAGCGATACGGCAAACTCAAACCGTTCTCGGGCATTATGTTCTGGTTTGACGCAAAAACAAAACTTAACAGGAGAATGCAGGAGGAAGGAGCTGCAGCAACAACAGACAGACAGAAAAAAAACTCCCCGTGATGTTCTATTAAGCTTTCCAATCTGTTAGATGAAGTTTTTTCCTGCTTGATGCCACACTGGGAGAATCTTTCGACGACATGACGCAAGGTGGGCGGACGAAGGTTTGTACAGAATGGCTGATTGATTTGGGGTATTTGAGTGTCAATCACCGGGAGGACCCTTTTTCCACGAGAATTTGTTCGGAGTAATGTGGAGAAAGTTTTTACAATCTAGCCGAAGGTTGCGCACCATGACTCAACCGTGGTATGTCGGTGCGAGTTTTCGGGCGTTTCCCACATGTTTTGTGATAATCGTTCAAATTAAATCGCATATGTGTTGGGTAGAGCTCCTAGCCTAGAGTTTCGTTCACATATTTCCACACCATGTGTTTCGATAGAAATTCAAACCAAAAATTTAAAATATTCATAGGATCAGTAGATTTTTTTTATGTAGTAGCTAAAATTAGGAAGTGGAAATGAATTATGCAAAAAGTGATTGATTCTCTCGACCCTCTCGTGCTATTAGCAATGTATAATAGATCGATCAAATTCAAAAGCCTCTTCAATAATGCGACACGAACGGTCTAGCTACGCCTCACAACAGGTCATACTGACTGGCTGCTGTGCTAAAGCTTTCAAAAAAGGACATTCAAGCTCGTCTATCTACCGCCACACACGCTCCGACTCGGGACGGCCGGATTGTATTGAATCGTTTTCGGCGACCAATTGAATCGAGCCAGCAAGGGCTCTTTGGGGAGCAAATGCCCATACTCCCTAACAATCGTGTCACGCAACAACGTACCGCCGATGTGACCCAGACCGACACCGGTGGGGAATGGGAATGGCTAGCTGGGGCTGGGTCGGGCTGGGTCTCCCTTTATGATTATGATGATGTTTATTATGGCCGGGGGGCAAATTGTTTGTGATGCGTAAAATTTGAGCGTCATCGGCGTGTGGGTCAACGCGTTTCTAGACACGTTTTTGTTTTTCCCTCCCCGCCTGATCGCAAACAACGTTCGCGGTCCGGTGTACGCGACGCGGCTTGACTGCAGTGAGTTGGTCGTATTTATTTTACTCATCAAACATTACGACCACCCCTAGACCCCCCTAGAGAGGCCGTAGAGGACAATGTCAAAGTTGCCGAATGAAAATCAATTGATTGCAATGGTCCACCGGGTCGGCCGTACCAGATGCGACGAAAGCGACGGATCGCTCGTCATTTCAGGCCGAGTCGGCGAATTACATCGATTTGAGGTTATGTTTTCCGCATGATGATGAGGATGGCAAGGAGCATCCGGAAATCCGGATGCTGAGTGCGCTGTGCAGCTGGTCAGTTTGCGAATGCGATTGGACAATTAATGTAATTTTAATGAGATTTTGATTTAAGTGCACTTTATCGGTGGAAAAGCGGACACACACCCGTCGCTTATTTCGGTTTCGATCTGATCCGGATTCAGGTGACGCAAACAGAGTGCAGGGGCCGGATTATGGGCACCAGGTATGCAACCTGGGTGATGAATTGTCCGCCGATACGCCGGGACAAACGGGTGGCGAGCTGATTAAGAATTTTAAATTACACTCGCTTCGCCACTATCGCCCCATCGCCGGTGCCCCGGTGGTACGGCGAATGCATCGAACCGAACGGTCATCGGTCTGGTGTGACCAAGCGACAGGATAAGCCTTGCTTCCCTGTTCCGCGGTCGTATGCGTTGCAGGTGGATTAATTCGAGATGCTCACGTGTAACGTT
Organism: Anopheles coluzzii; assembly: GCF_943734685.1. Taxonomy (NCBI): domain Eukaryota; kingdom Metazoa; phylum Arthropoda; class Insecta; order Diptera; family Culicidae; genus Anopheles; species Anopheles coluzzii. Next base: position 94,757,548 of record NC_064671.1, on the reverse strand, counting down.
CATTTCACAAATGATTGTGGCGTGGAACAGCGCCGAATGTGGTCTCTTTATGCGGATGGTGTGTCACCGTTCACTGGAATGAATGCAAATTTCCATTCGATGCTGGGATATTTCTGCTGTTTTTTTTCTCCATCACCGATCGCGACGGAAGGAACCCTTTTGCAAAATAGGAAAGCAGCAAAAGCAAACGGAGGGAAGAGACAGAGAGCAAACTCAAACGGAAATCATTTGACTGCAAAAGTATGCTCGATTTAAGATGCAGTTTCTACCACAATACCTTTCGGTACGCTCGTTCAAGTGCCCTCGGGGACGGAAAGCAGTATCAATCGGCACCGGATAATTTAAAAACCGTTTCTCTTTCGTTTGTGTGAAATGAGTATGAATGGTGATGGTTGTTGTTTTTTTTCTGCTGCGCACGTACACTTGTGTGCTACAGGAAAAAAAATCTCCCATCCGCAATACTTTCAGGCAGTTTTCGTCTCGCTAGAATGGAAACTATAGTTAAGCCCATCCCCGGCAATCGTTCCCGAGTGATTCCCCCGTACCGATGAAAACACAAAAAAAAAACAAAATATTCCCAGTGTTGCGTTCTGATGCGTTGGATTTACCTTTTCCCTTACTTTTCATTCCTTGCAGGACTTCTTCCGTTGCAGTAATTAAAATTAGAGCGCAAGGAGCGTGTGCCCCAGATGAGGATTATTGCGTGGAGCGGAAAGCAATAGGACCTTGAAAAAAAAAGCCATTTCAACCGTCCGGCAACTGATGCTGCTACTGCAGAGCAGTGGTGGGATTCCTATGACCGAAACACTCCCATAGGACATCATTAGAAGCGGTGTAAACGGTGGCGGAAAATATTGCACTTCCCTTTCACACGACCCGAAAAGCGCGCACAAGTTGAAGCGAGAAGACACCAGTGGATGGCTGTGTGCTGGTGTGCGAGTGTGGTGAATATGCTACGACCCAAGAGCAGCATAACAGCAAAAGCATAACCATCTGAGGTGAGCTGGAGCGTTCGGAACCGTTCGGGTGCCGGTCGGCTCTGCAGGCGTTCACAGCCGAACGGTACGCGCGTACGGCGTGGCCAGCATAGTCGGTGAGAAAACGGTGAGCATAGCCGCAACCGCTGTGAACATAGTTCGTCAGTACAAACAGAGCAAGCAACGCGTGCGGACGTACGACTAGAACCGCGAGTACGCGCGCTCGAACACGCAAGAATTGAATCAATATCGAGAACACGGAGCTAGAGGACTGTCGAGCGAGCGAGAGTGTTTGTGGCGTGAATTGAAACGAATCGGCCAGTTCCACAGATTGACGTGCACGGTGTGAAAAGTTAGGCGCATTATCGAAAGTTCCACCCGAAGTGAGTGCAGATGAGGCTGGAAAGGATGTAGATAGAGTTTCGAACAAGAAGTGATTGCCCTGTGCGCGTGTGTGTTTGAGAGTTTGTGAGTGTATGCTCGATGTAAACGAAGAGCGTTGTTATGAATTTTAAGTTTCCCCAGCAGTGCTCGTTTGGCGATGGTTAGCGTTTCGGTGTGCGTTTATGTTACCACGGTTTAGTAGCGAGGAGGAATTGTTGTTGATTCGTGCTTAGCTTTACCCTCCGCATTCATCGGCAAATCCGCACCTAAGGCTGCAGAGAAGTTTTCCCGCGGGCAATTTGTGCCGACGACGGTAGCTGAGCTGTGCGCCAGCGAATGTGTTCAACAGTGTGTGCCGAATAGAAAAAAAGAAGAAAAAAATCCTTGTGTGGATTACAGTTGCAAAGAAGCGAACGGTGTGTGCGTGAGTGTCCGTGTGTGTGTGTGTGTGCGCGCGCGTTTGGAAGAGAAAAATTGCGTTTTTATGTGTACAAAAGTACGTGGCAGCTTGTGCGAGCGTTGTATTGCGTGACGACCAGCAGCAACGAAAGCGGCAGCATGAGTCGTTGCGAGCTACTGCTGCCGGCCCTGCTACTGCTGGTGTCGGTGCAGGTGAACTACAGTTTGCAGTACGATTCGGCCGAGTCGTCCCGGTACTACCATCCGGCGGGTGCGGGCAGCGAACCCGGCGGCAACCTGCGCTACGATGCGCCGGACGACTGCAAGTACCGCATCCTGCCCGGCAACGAGGTCGACCTGGCGTGCAATCTGCGCACAGTGAACAGTGAATTTGACAACACGAACTTCAGTGTGATTCCGGCCGAGCATACGGCCGCCCTCTCGATCCTCTGCAATGAGGCGATCATGGCGCGGAGCAAGCTGCTGCCCAACTCGTTCGTCCATCTGGCGCGGCTGAAGGCGCTCTCGCTCGAGTTCTGCAAGATCGCCAAGTTCTCCAGCACGGTGCTGGCCGGGTTGGGCGATCTGCGCAACTTTACGCTGCGCACGCACAACATCGCCTGGCCCGAGCTGAACCTGGAGATTGAGGCGGACGCTTTCGGGCAAACGCGCAACCTGGAGGTGCTCGATCTGAGCACGAACAACATTTGGTCGCTTCCGGATCATTTGTTCTGCTCGCTCAGTGGTTTGCGATCGCTGAACATCAGCTCGAACCGGTTGCAGGACGTGAACGATCTGGGCTTCCGTGAAAAGGGAGTGAAGGACGAGGTGGAGTCGGAGGGGCACAAAACGAACAGTTCTGGCTCGGTTGCTCCTCCTGTGAGTTGTGCCCTTGACTTGGAGGATCTGGATGTGTCACGGAACCATTTTGTGCTGCTTCCGGCCGCCGGTTTCGGGATGCTGAAGCGGTTAAAGATGCTAAAAATCCACGACAACGAGATCTCTATGGTGGGCGACAAGGCGCTGAGTGGGTTGAAGGAGCTTCAGATCCTTGATTTGAGCTCTAACAAGCTCGTGGCGCTTCCCACGGATCTGTTCCGCGATCCAGCTCAGTCGATACAGGAGATTTACCTGCAAAACAACTCGATCAGTGTGCTTTCGCCAGGACTTTTCTCCAAACTGGAGCAGCTGCAAGCGCTGGATCTGTCACAGAACCAGCTGACATCGGCCTGGGTGAACCGCGATACATTTGCGGGTCTCATCCGGCTGGTGCTGCTCAATCTGGCTAGCAACAAGATTACCAAGCTCGAGTCGGAAATCTTTTCCGATTTGTACACGCTGCAGATTTTGAACCTGCGTCACAATCAGCTGGAAATCATAGCGGCAGACACGTTCTCCCCGATGAACAATCTTCATACGCTACTGCTATCCCACAACAAGCTAAAGTACCTGGACGCCTACTCTCTGAACGGTTTGTATGCCCTGTCGCTGCTCTCGCTGGACAACAACGCCCTCACCGGCGTACATCCAGAGGCGTTCCGTAACTGCAGCTCGCTGCAGGATCTCAACCTCAATGGTAACGAACTGACGCAGGTCCCACTCGCGCTGAAAGACATGCGATTGCTGCGGACTGTCGATTTGGGCGAAAACTCCATCAGTGTCATTGAGGAGCCGGGCTTCCGTGGTATGAACAATCTGTACGGTCTGCGGCTGATAAGCAACAACATTGAAAATATTACACGTAAAGCATTCAAAGATCTGCCGAGCCTGCAGATTCTGAACGTGGCACGCAACAAAATTTCGTACATCGAGAAGGGAGCGTTCGAACCGGCGGTTAGTGTGCAGGCCATTCGATTGGACGGAAATTTGCTGTCCGACATTGATGGACTGTTCACTAGCATGCCCAATCTGGTGTGGCTTAACATCTCAGACAACAAGCTGGAACACTTTGACTACTCCCATATCCCACCCCACCTACAGTGGTTGGATCTGCACCGCAACGAGCTTACCGAGCTGACCAACCGGTACGGCTTGGACAACCAGCTGCACCTGCAAACGCTCGATGCAAGCTTCAATCGGTTGACGCGCGTAACTCCGGCCACCATTCCGAACAGTATCGAGTTCCTGTTCCTGAACGACAACCTGATCGTGCACGTGGAGCCGCACTGCTTCACGCACAAGACAAACCTGACGCGGGTCGATCTGTACGCGAATCAGCTGACCAGTCTAGACATTAAGGCGCTTCGACTGCAGCCCGTACCGGAGGACAAGCAAATTCCGGAGTTTTACATCGGTGGCAATCCGTTCGTGTGCGATTGTAACATCGACTGGCTGCAGAAGATCAACCACGTGACGTCTCGCCAGTACCCGACGATCAACGACATCGAGACGGTGTACTGCAAGCTGATGTACAACCGAGAGCGCTCCTACATTCCGCTGATCGAGGCCGAACCGAAGCATTTCCTGTGCAGCTACAACACGCACTGCTTCGCCCTGTGCCACTGTTGCGAGTTTGATGCGTGCGATTGCGAGATGACATGCCCGAACAACTGCGCCTGCTACCACGATAACAGCTGGTCGACGAACATAGTCGAGTGTTCGGCAGCGGGCTACACCGACATTCCCAACAACATCCCAATGGACACGACCGAGGTGTACATCGACGGCAACAATCTGGTCGAGCTGTCCGGACACAGCTTTATCGGGCGGAAGAATTTGCGTGTGCTGTACGCCAATCATTCCAACATCGAGGCCATCTACAACACGACCTTCATCGGGTTGCGGCGGCTGACGATTCTGCACCTGGAAAACAACGCCATCCGCAAGCTGTACGGGCACGAGTTTTCCGCTCTGGAAAGTTTGCGCGAACTGTATCTGCAAGGTAACCGCATTGCGTACATCGAGGATCACACGTTTGCCGAGCTGCGCAAGCTGGAAGTGCTGCGGTTGGATGGCAATCGCATCACCAGCTTCGAGGTGTGGCAGCTGTCCGCAAATCCGTATCTGGTGGAAATTGCCCTCGCCAACAACCTGTGGACGTGTGACTGTGGGTTCGTGAACAAGCTGCGTAGTTACCTGCAATCGAACGCGGATAAGATTGTGGACGCTAACGAGATCTCGTGCAGCTACAACAACGCCACCAGCATTCTGCGTGACAACGGAACCAAGTGCACCTTCCGCGAGGGAATGTCCTCGATCGTGCATCGGCAGGAAATAGAGGACATGTTGCCGCTGCTCCTGGTCGCGACGTGCGCATTTGTGGGCTTTTTCGGGCTAATCTTTGGCATTTTCTGCTATCGCAAGGAGCTGAAGGTGTGGGTCCACTCGGGCCTGTGCTACAAATCGGGCACGTTCGTGAACGAGTACGATAAGGATCGGCTGTACGATGCGTACATCACCTACTCACTGCAAGACGAACACTTTGTGAGTCAAATTTTGACCTCGACGCTCGAAAACGATATCGGCTTCCGGCTGTGTCTGCACTATCGCGATCTGAACGCGAACGCGTATCTGGCGGACACGATCGTCGAGGCGGTCGAGAGCTCGAAGCGTGCCATCCTCGTCCTATCGAAGAGCTTCCTGTACAACGAGTGGACGCGGTTCGAGTTCAAGGGAGCGATCCACGAGGTGCTGAAGCGGCGCCGGAAGCTGATCATCATCCTGTACGGCGATCTGCCGCAGCGCGACCTGGACGCCGACATGCGGCTGTACCTGCGCACCAACACCTGCATCGAGTGGGACGACAAGAAGTTTTGGCAGAAGCTGCGCATCGCGCTGCCGCACGTGAAGAAGAGCAACTGTCTGAACAAGCGGTCGGCGATCAACATCTACGCGACGGCCGGCAACGACTACAACACGCCCGGCCGGCCGTCCACGCTGGGTCCGTCGGTGGCCAGCACGCGGCTCGATGGGCCCCAACACCACAGTTACGCCACGATCGGTCCTAACTGTCCCAGAAACTGTGATAACTACGATACGGTTAGCAATTGTAAATACAACACCACCCAGCACCACCAGACCCACCACGAGCGGCGCACGACGGCGGACTTCGGGCGGAAGGCGACAGACGGCCGGCAGCACGAGTACGCCGTGCCGTCCAACTGTCTGCTGGACACGACGCACGAAACGTACAACACGACGGCGACGAGCTGCGAGCGCATCGCCGGCGAAACGTTCGAGTGCACCTCGACCAGCTCCAAGTTTTCCACGTCGTCGCGCGGTTCCGGCAGCGATTCGGGCAGCCACTCGATCTCCTCCGCCGCGCAGCACGACTTCCAGGGCAGCCACCGGTCGCCCAATGGCTGCGCGCCAAACCTGCTGTCCAGCACTACCAGCACCACTAACTTCTCGTACCAGCATCCGCATCCGCACCACCATCACAACGGCAGCGGCCGGAGCAAGCCGCCCGGTCCGGAGGGCGTGGGAGGCGGTGGCGGTAAGAGCCCTAGCGATAAGCACAACCCGGGCACGCTCGGGACGGACAGTCGGGGGGGCAACAGTTTTAACGATAGAAGACTGCCACAGGCCATGTGGGCATAACGATTACTTAAGAGCAGCAGGTTAGTTAATTATTTTTATCGCTAGATGTAAGGACGGGTGGTGGATCGCGAGATCGATCGAAAGGGATCGCGCGACATCGAGTGTGAGTGAGTGAGAAAGTCTGTGAGGGATGAAAGGCCCGGGGAAGATGGGTGGGGAATAAGACTGCCAGTATCGTGGCGACGTTGTTGAGAAGGACAATTCTGCCCGACTTGTCTTTGAGTTGTTAGGTTTTAGTAATTCCTTTTTTTGGGAATCCTTCTTCTTGTTCCCTAGCCAAGCCCGAACCAGGGCTGGACAATGCACGCACGAAAGATAGTTACTAATTAGCGATTATAGGGCCTCCCGCAGATAATATTCCAATGTAGAAGATACTCCACAGTACAGTAATGAACAAAAAAGAAAACCAGGGATAAAACCAAAACTCCCATCAAGGGAAACACGTTTCCGTAGCAACTATGTGGCCGTCTGGGAGAGAAAGAGAGCGAACGAGTGTGAAGAAACCAAAACAAAGGATGCCTGCGAGACGCTCACACGCAACTCCTGCAATTTCGAACGGTTCTTGTGCGCTGGTGCTGAATCCACGCAGTGCCTTTTGGGAGATAGAAGGAAAGCCGGGCAGGAAGGGCGATAAAAGGGACATAAAAATGCAACGAAAACGAAACGCTGCTTGTCGGACGAACATATAAAACCAGTGAAATATGACGATTTTCCCTAAAGCGACGGGATGCCCAAGGAACGAAGCAGCGAGGTAATCGTGGTCGTAAAAGGAAGAGAGAAGGGCAGAAGTATTCTAGTCAGAAGCGGGAAGGTGCCCGGGGTTCTAATCTTCTAGAGAATCTATCGTTTCTTGAACAGGCGCTGGGGTTGAGCGGGGTCGCGCATAGAAACGGGCACAGTAGGCCAGCGAGCAGAGGGCACACCGAGGGGCACACCAGTCGGGATGGGCGAGCTCTCTAATCTGATTTTTCACGCTTCACCAGCCTCGAAATGGAACGAGCCTTCGCGTAACGCATTTAGCTGCAGTGCGCGAGTAAAAGGATTTCAAAAATACCCCCCATGAAACTGGGAAAATTGAATGTAAAATTATTCTCCGTCGTGGCTGGATTGCGTGACACGCAGGAACCGGGTGATGCGCACTCAGATTAATTACCCGCGGGCTGCGGGCTTGCGCGAGTCCGTTGGTGAGCCGCTTGAAGCGGAAAACGCTCACGATCATCCTATCCGTTCCAGATCGACTGCAATTGATCGAGTTGAATGGAATTTTAATCCTTGTATTTAATTTGCTTTTTCCTTCGACGAGAAATTGATTATGCTCGAACGTTTTCAGGAAGGGAAGGGCTGGTGGACATCGAACCGAATAGAGTGAATACAGAGAAGCTAAGCTAAGAAAGCTAAGACAAAGCGAGATTTTCCAGGTTTCCAGATTTTGGTGGACTTTCGGGTGAGCGAGTGTGTGTGAGTGAGTGAGTGAACGAGAGTGGGTAAGCCTCCGCGCCATTGCATCCGATGGCCCCAGCGCCATCGATGCAAACGTTTGTTGTGTTTCTGTTTTCCATTTTGATACCTCACTGGGGCGGAATGAATGAATGAGTGCGTTGCCACAGCGGATTGAGAGCGTAAAGTATTACAGAGACTGTGTGTACATAGCGAAGAAGTCAGACGACAAAGAGGCATAGGATATTATTAAGTGAGTTAAGAAGACAAAACCAACGATTACACGAAAAGGGCTTTGAAGGGGGTTCGAAGTTTGGTTATTTAACGAGCGGTGTACATATTTTATGGGGAGATGGCGTCCCCCACTCTTCTTTAGGCAAGTAAGACTCTTCTGACAGTGAACAGGAAGCTAAACGATTAAAACCAACTTGAAAATACTAAAACCACAACTAAACCTAAACTAAGTCAGCTGGCCGAATGGTAGGAATATGCAAGAAATTGATAGACAAAATTATCACCGATACTCGCTGCAAAACAAAAATATCTCCATCACAAACAGCTTACATACGCGAACGATCGATCGATCGATCGATCGATGTACATAGCAAGGGAAAGTAAAAACACGAGCACACGCATCAACACCCCGGATCGTCAGATCGTTTTTCACTAGCAAAAACAACCAGAAACGCATTGTACACTATTAATTCGATACTACTAGTTAGCGATGGTGGAACCCGCGGGGTCGCCGCCGACACCTTGTCTCGGTTTAAAGTAAATTGATCAAAAAAATAATATTCCCTTAAACCGTTGCGATGGTTTTAGTCGATATTTTGGGTTTTTCTGCAAATCATACAAAAGACAAAGGAAACAGCATACGTAGTGCCAGCATACAAATCTGGAAGCATAAATTCAACTCGGAAAAGTCGGAACAATTACAGTGAAAAGGTTAGCTGAGAAGAACGAATTGCACTGAAGTAGCATTGCATCTGGTAACAAAGCACTAGCGCAGGGGGGGCGCAGGAAATATTCAAAAGAAAACTTAAACAACGCATAGATTCACAACCACAAAAAAACGTAAGAAATAAAAACAAAACTATAATTTATTTATGAAAATTGAAATCGAATCGTATCTGGAGTTGGTTTATCTTGTAGTTTGTGGGGAAAGAAAAGGATATGTTGATGAGTTTGATCATTCTTGAAATGGTAAGTGTGTTTAACAGAAATGGTAAGTAGTAAAAGATCTGGTAAGTATTGAAACTCAAATCTACGTTTGATGACAAGAATATGTGGTTTTACACAATGTTGGGTGGCTTTCGTTTGTGCGGAAATTAAACACTGATAAACCGAAAAGCTCTGATTTCTGTTTTTGTATCTTCACCCGTAGAAAGTGTGGACTTTACATCGCGTACAGCAATTTTTCGGCAGCAGACAGCAGTTCCGTCAGAGTTCGAAGCCAAACGCACCCAAACAATGGTACGCACTATCGTACCAGTGAACGCCCAGCTAATGGTGTGCAATCAAGAGGAATACAGCAACAAAAAACTTCATCATCCCGTGATGCCGGGAACGGGATGCTGTTGGAAAAATTTCAACTTTTTTCATTCGTTTGTTGGTTCTGGTTGTGAACTTTGTGAACTTTCGCCGGACCCAGCGCTGCTGCGACGCATTTCGAGCGTGTCCACGCCGTGTGTGTTTGTGTGTGTGTGTGTGTGTGGGGAGGAGGTAAGATGAGTGAGTATGCGGCCTAATCCGCGGAATCAATCAACTGGAGCCACTCCTACACGCATCCAGAGGCCCAATTGTTCGCGATGTCATGGTCGGTTGAATGGTCGGTCCCAAGTTCAATCGCTGGGCTCCGGCCCGGGCACTGCCACATGATTGCGCAGTTTTCCGCGGCTCAGCTTCCGCCCTCCGAGTTATCGGACCATTTGGTCCAGCGTCACGGCTACAATGTGGAGACCGCGGCATGTGGGGCAAACCGCACGCGGATGCGGACGCTGCGTCATCTAACGTCAGCGAGCGATCGCAATCGCGTATGAATGAAAACACCTTCATTTTAATTGTCCGGCCGCGGCTGGGTCGCGACTTTTTCTTCGAGTCTTGATTGACAAGCCCCCTAGTGCGGCTGGCGGAGGTAGAGATGAATAGGATTAAGAGAGCAGAGCGATGGACGCGGGCTAAGCTACCCCATCCCGGTCCGGAGTGGATACGCGCAATTAGTCACTATCTTGAGAACGGCTCCAAGAAAGCCACCGGGGGAGCTGCGACTGCTGCTGCTGCTGGATGCTGCCGTCGCGGAAGTTCTGCCAGTGGATTATCTGCCCAGGAAGGCATGCTTCTTGTACGGACTGCGTTGGGCCTGTCGGGTGTATTTTTTTTTCATACCCCTCGGAAGAAGCGCATGACTATCAAGAAGAGTGACTGATGAAGCTTATTTGGAACGGATGATTTATGAGTTCTGATCGGAGATTTTGTTGTTATTTTGGTTGGCGGGCGGGCCTCACCCCGTTCGCATCGCTTCCATCGGGCATGGGCATGGGTTTGGCTCATTTGCTGCCGTTTTGTTGTCTGATCTGATTTGACGCTGACCTGGTTGGGGGCCTCTTCATCTTTTCCCTTATCGTGCTTTCGAGAACGGAAGGCAAGTTCGTAGATTTGTGTTGCTGCCTCGATGTGTTTTTATGGTAATCGATAGAATGTTTAATAGATGGGGCGAGAGCGAAGCTGGATGGAAGAGTGGAGGGGAACCGAGTTGTTTGGAAAAGTTTTACGCTCGAACGGAAGAGCCCTATCAGCGAAAAATGTACTTCAAAAAGGTATTCAAATAGCAGAGGAAGTTTTTTTTCCCTCCGTTGGGTAAGTTTCATTGTGTTATCTACGCTAAATAAAATCATGCTTCCCCTAATAATGCTAATGTTAAATCGAACGTTAAGTTCCTCTAGTTCCATGTTGGCTCGGTCTAGCTCGGTTCGGTTTTCTGCAGCTTGTGCAGCGGTGTAAAATTGAAATCACAGTTTTCGTCCAATGAAGCTCGAACCACCCCAAATGGCGGTCGCTTCAAACGGTTTCGCCCGCTACTTTGGCACTCTTCTCACGAACTTCATTTACATACACTGATCACAGTGCTGCATGCGGCGATACTGAAGACCCCCGAACTGAACCAGACGGGCATTGCCGCATACTGGAACGTAACATCGAACGGAACGGACGAAACATTCCTGGCATTTACCAAAAAAAAAAGTCAGAGCTTTGGCGATCATGTTGTAGTTGTTGGCTTACAACGATCAAAGCGCTCGAATGGCTCAATGGCCGGTAACAACCTGTGAAGCAATTTCGTAAAATAGACTCTGGACCCGAACAGCACAGACGGGGCGAGGAGTGGGATAATCGTGGTCCCGATATGTTTCTTTTTCCCTTTGTTTTGGCACGGGGCCGGGTGGCGGGATGCGATTTTGGAACCACTTCCGCAGTGCGGTGTGGATCTCTCGTTTTGGGTGGTGGTGTTGTTTCGTTTCGTTTTGTGTCTGCCATTTGTTTCTCGCCGTTCCTTCTCGCGCGCACCGATAGATGGGTCCATAATCTGGCCAAATTATGAGCCCACTCGGTTGGTCCCACGACGGAGTACGCGCCCCACCATCGCCAAGTCCAGCCACTCAGCAGCGAGATCTCCCACGGCTCTGAAGTGGCCATCGAAGAAGCGTGTGACGTGACGATGAAGATCCAACGGCGATGGTTGGGAAGGGAAATAAAACAAATCAGCGGGATACTCTCCGGGCGTGCTCCGGGGTCGGGATGTTGCTCTCGGTTTCCTTTAGTTCCCCCTCGCCACCATTACTCTCTCTCTCTCTTCCCCATGCTCTCCTTAACAACGTGGCCTCTACGACTCGTGACTACCGACAAGCGCTATGCAACTCGAGCTCCCCAGCTCCACCAGAGGACCGACAGTGGGTAAAAACACACAACCGAAACCGAACCGTACAATGGCAAGGGAACGAAGAAAATCCAATCCAAAGTGGAGGAAAAACAGAAGAGAGAAAAGCAAAACGGGGCAATAAAAATCGATTCCGAGTTCTTTCGCTCCGACACCCTTGGGACACCTTTGCATTGTACACACTTTCACCCTTGTTGCGCGGTTGGAAGATTGATCGAAGCGGATGGTGAGGAAGCCGTCGCCGTTGCACCCCGATACCGATATCGAGAACGGAGATGACACACACACACACACACGCACACAGCATCGAAGCCCCTAGAAGGAAAGGGAACTCGAAAGATGATAGAGACTTACGTGGGGTGGTATCGGTACGGGCGCACACCCAGACATCGGCCGATAAGCCCTTGGAGATGGTGGCGATAGCGACGGCATGGATCCCAACGAACGCGCGGCGCGTATCGCATCATCCTGCAAAGGGTCGTTAGCTGGTAAGAGGAAGTTGGAATACGATGGACAAGGAGGTGTGTGTGTGTGTGTTGCGATTGGATTTTCCCGCCCATCTCCACTCCATGCCATCTCCCAGGCAGAAAGCGAGTTCCTAACGGGTCCACCAGCACGCGGGAGGCAAGTTGTGTTTGGTGTTTGGTGAAACAAATAAGGCATTCCGGTCGCGCAGGGCCGGCTTGCACGCTGAGAACGTCGAATCGAGTCGATGCCGATGGACCTAGGGCAGGCGTACGGGCGGCTGTGTTTTTCGGGACAAGACCATCGTTTGGGTATAACAAGCTGAGAAGCTGTTAACGATTAGCTGTGAGCGGTGAGTTTATGTGCCGTCCGCTGGCTGGCATTTGTCGCGTCACCAACGCGATTGCAAAACGCGCGAAGGGTTGCAGAAGAACAATAAAACCGTACGGCCAACAGTGGTGGGTGGAGGGAGGTGAGTGAGTCGTTCGAGCGCTTGAAGTGGTTTAATTATCAAACCAGCGCCAACAAAACGACCCTGATGTAGATGATGACTCAAAGGAATCCATCCTACTCCCGGTAGCAGAACGCCTGGTTCGTCCTTGGCTGTGATGGTTCTGAATGGGCCGCGGGACGAGAGACAAAGTGCCACCCCTGTTTTACCCCATCACCAACTTCCTCCTCCGATGGATGTTCTCAAAGTGTGGTAAACGAGAGGATTTCCATCGCGGTTCGTGGGAGAATTTTCGCGCGAAAGAATTCACTTCACCAGCCACACTCACACACACACACACACATTCACATTAACAGCTCTTACTTCTTCGGCATTGCGAGTTGCGGAGTCGTGACGTGCAGAAAACGGTGCAAAGGGGCCCGCACACAATTGGCTTCTCCCGTTTGAAGTGCGGGATCGGGATAAAAAGCGAGCAACACCCCGTTCCATGTCTTCCGCGCAGGTTTTTGATGGCTTTTCTGTTCAGTCATTCAAATTTACAAATGATCAACTTATTAGCATAATTTTTCAGCAATTTGATGAAGGAGCCCGCGCGACTGGAGATGCCCCGCTGGGAGATGTTTATCCTTTTGTTTTGTGAGCTGCGGGAGTCGTGGCGCGTCGCGGTGCTGTGCTGTTGTGACACTAGGCTGGCCTTTGATGCGGGGGAGCCTTTTTCTTAAGAGCGGTGAAGTGGGTGAAGTGGAAAAGAAAAGCCATTTTTTGCAGCGCGAACAGCCATTGAAGGAGGGTGGTGAAGGTGAAGAATTGACAAACGATGGTGTGAATGTGAGTATTGCTTGTACATTCTAACAACCGCATTCATGGCGCATTTCCTGATGGGTTGAATAGCTGGTGGGGTGGAGTAGAGTCATTATACTGATCTATTTGTATCACAACATTCATACTTTTTTCAGGGTGTGAAGTGAAGTTGAAGCATATTCAGCATTAGTTCCGCTGGCTTTAATAGGCGTTCCTTGAATCGGTGCTTTGTTTAGCATTGTTGTGCTGTGTTTGTTATTCATCATAAATGGGCAAGTGGGCTAGTAAAAGGGCTTTAAATATCGCATAAATAGCAACAGCTTGTTTCTAGTTACTCGGAATTTATTGAACTTAAAGAAAATAGAAAATTATTAACATGGCTTGTTAGTGTACATTCCTTCAAAATTAAAAGGAAACATCCATGTTGTTCTCTTTTGGGAAAAACCAATCCAAACAGAACGAATTTTGCGGTTGGCGATTGTTACACCAGCACACTTTCCCTATCAGGTTCGAGTACGCAAGGCAGCGGAAAAAACGTTTTACTGCAGGGGCGTAAAGATGAAATAAATCGCAACACGCAAGTACTTTGCGCCCCGTTTTCGCGTGTTCGGGGCGCGCTGCACTGCACGTGAAACCCAACCGCCCACAAGCTTAAGCTTAATGCCTGTAAACCGATAACATAAACAAGCGGGCCGGCACTCGCCGGCAGAGTGAAGTGATAGGTTTCGCTGTGGCTGAGATTCTCGCCCAGCCAGCCAGCCAGCCAGCGTGTTGCATTTCCCGCCGCTCTTGCTCATTAACGCGCGCGTCCCGATCGAAGTGGTTCGGTTGGAATGAAATCTAACGCCACTCTCTCTCTCTCTTTCACTGGTCGTTCTTTACATCGATTACTACAAGTGTTTTCCCTTAGCTCGTGTTTCCGCGTGGTGGTGGTCGTCGCAGGCATCGTAGTCAGGGGTCGTGAAGGTGGGTCGCCCATAATGGACACCCATCCGGCCAATGGCGCGTCGATGGGATGGGGATATCGGGTCTGCCGCCGGACCGGGGGTATCGATTCCGGGCGCTTCGGTTGAACGTCGTGGTGCCGCTTAACACGGCCGCCCTCGGGGCCTGAACTTGTGCTGTCGTCAATCTTGGCAGAAGTAGTTTTGCTTGCAAAGCACGATTCCTTCATTTAGCCAACGAGCTCTGCGCTTCGGGGTGTTGTTGTCGAATGGTTCAGCACTTGGTACGACCACCGATCGCCGCTGAGCCATCGGACGGGGAGGAGTGAAGCTCACAACACTGGTGGGCAATAGTTGTGTCCGATGCCATCGTGCAAAGTTGCGAAAGCACAGTCCGCTTATTAGCGGCAGAAGCTTTAAGCAGCATTAAAACTGCACCTTCAATTCGTTTGCACCTTTTTCTTCGTGTCAAATCTCTTCCCCGGGCGCACACATACACCTACTACGGCAGCACACACTGTAGCACGACGATTGTGGCCGCCGGAGGTCGGCTCGGTACTTTATCATCTCCTTAAAGGTGAGAACGAGAAAATGTGGCAAGAAAAATGGGAGAACAGCCCGTTAAAAGGGAACGACGAAAATACGACGACGGCACACAACCCGCTCCGTGTTTCTTTTCGCGGCTTTCGAACTAATCTTTAATTGTCTCGAAAAGCCGCGAAGTAACGCCAGAACCCATGATTTTCTCGGGGAGGTTTTTGTTTTCTACCTCCTCCCCTCCTCCTCTCGTTTGCTGTTGTGTTGTTCTGCACCACGGTCGCGCAAGGTTTTCGGTTACGAGATTGGGGCCCGCCAGCAAAAGTGTGGATGGTGATTTGTTTTCTCCTCGTTTGCACTGTCGCTCGCAGGATAGCAGGCAGCGTTGCGCATGGAATGCAACGGCCACAGCCCCGCTTTCGTGGCCACTCACGCGCGCCATAACAATAAATGGGCGCGATATATTGCCCTCCAGCCCCACCAGCACCGGTCGATCGGGCGGTATTCGGACCTCGCCAGTGCCCTCTGCGCCCATCGACCCGCGCCCAATCGATTGAAAGCCGCGGGGTGGCCAGCAACGAGCTTCTCGCAACAAGCGGCAAGGCGGCAAGCACGCTCCGGAATGGGTCGTGGGGACCAAGGGGATAATAAGCAGGCGGTAATGATACGATAGTGGATCGAGAAAGGAACCACATGAAAACGCGTTCCCTCGGGAAGCGCTGACCGGGGTATAAGGGTGGCCCAGAATCGGAAGCGATGAAGAAGTGTGTTCGTGTGTGCAGTTCTGCCGGCTGATGGTTGTTGGTCTGTGCATTCGCCTCGCTGGCAGTGGCGAATCGATGAATCGACAGCGAATGGTCCCGGTGCTCCTTTCGGCCCGTCGCGTTCGTCGTGCAGCCGCGGGGCCGTCGACCGCGCACACACACAAACACACATACACACACTGAGGCGGATATCGAGGAAAGGTCCTGATGCTCCCGGGGCATCATAAATTCTAATTACATCTGCTCGAGAGTTATTGCAATATTTATGCGTCATGACTTTGTGCCAGTTTGTGTGCGGGTCTCCCTCGGCAGATAAAGCACGCGCAATCTGCCCTGCCCGGGCCGGCGCCTCCCTTTTCACACGCGCGCCCACCGTGAAGAATTCGTGAGGAAACCGTTTAGATCCCTTGGGTGTGAAAACTGCCTACCGGTGAGGCGGGAAGAGACGGACGGAGGAGCAGCGAGCAGTGAGGTGTGTTCCATTTTGTTTCCGGGTCGTGGCACCGGCGGGATTGTTTCCCCGAGCCCGGAAAAGGTTAAGCAGTTATCACAGGTTGACGCAGGTATTCAAGCACGCAGGAATTTGTTTGATGCCGGAGGTCGGCATTCGAAGATTTAGGTGAATTTTGCATTCGTGAAATATTCAAACGCAGCCTCTGTCGAACCTGCCACGGGCCTGGACGAGGGAGCGCGCAAGATTCCTCCCGAGGATTCGTTCGGCGTGGAAGCGGGAGGGATAAAATATCTCGTTAGAATGCTATTTGATGTGCCGTGTAGTACCACCATGCGTCGGCTGGAGCGGTCGGTTCGCAGTGCCGTGGTTTCGATTAGGGACGTTTTGGGGCAAAACGTTGGGCAAAAGATTTCACTAAACCGGTCAAACGTATGCAATGAGAAACATATGGTCGGTCCCCGGGCCG
Organism: Anopheles coluzzii; assembly: GCF_943734685.1. NCBI lineage: Eukaryota > Metazoa > Arthropoda > Insecta > Diptera > Culicidae > Anopheles > Anopheles coluzzii. The sequence goes on along the minus strand of NC_064671.1, from coordinate 94,740,999 downwards.
GCCCAAGGAGCGCTTCCTTCCTTATTTTCTCGGTGGACGTGACGAGCGATCCACATGACCCAGAAAAGCGGGGACACGGTACAGCGGGGGCCGGTCGAGGCATATCGAGCGGTTGTCGCGATATGCCTCGTCGACGCTCGGGACGACACTAATTTGTTTAAAAGCAAACGATCACCGAACGCTCTGCATATTTTGGTGGTGTATCTTCTTTGTGAATGGATTCCTCCCTCGGAACCAGATTACTTCCACCGTGCTGCGATGGTACCGTATCTTGGGACGGCATTTTTACCATTTGAATGGAGCCCTCCTATGGTGGGAGCCCGAGGACCGACTACGAAAAACCAGTTCGCAGCGAACGCACGGGCTTTCGGCTTTATCGGTGATGTATTTTATTTCCCCCGAAAACTGGGCACACATGTTGCTCGGGCTAGAGATGACATGACTGGAAATGTGTTGGTTTAAGCAACTGGAGGTTGGTGCCATTCAAATCATATATTAAAACACTTCTTCTTTTATTTCATTTTTCTTTTTTTGGTTCGGTGTCCACGGAAGCATCCGTTTGCGAGCGCGCCTAGCTCGCACGGTTACGTTCGAAACTCCCGAGCGCGCTTCACATTCCGCCGGGCGCACGGGTTTTGGGTTCTTTATGGTACATGACATTTATGATGCTGGAGTCAATGTAAAGGCTGAAGATAAATGCCATAATAGCGTGCATGTGTTTTTGTCGTGCGGGTGAACCGCATTGCTCGTGAAAAAGCGAAACCCATTTTTAGATTCCACTGAGCGGTTTGCAAACAGATACCACACCGAATGACTTCGATATGGGAACTGGCCTGCTGGAATGGCCTCCAAATCGGCCAGCACACGCACTAAATTTCTCTCGCGCTTCGTTTCAAAACGCTGGTCAACTGGGAAAGAGCGAAGGCTCATCAGATAAAGCCCCGAAACGATTGCAGCTGGGCGTCGTTTTGCTGCCCATGGGCGCATTTGGCGCGTTATTCCCCGCATAAAGCTATTACAAATCTTGATTCAATCTAATCGTCGAGAAAATTACGATCTCACCTTTCCGCACGCTCGGGCTCGTTTCCCATTTCGATTGGAGGAAAGAACCGCATTCCGCCTCGAAAAGTACGTGGGCCGAATGAGATGCCCCGCACGGCCGTGACCGTGATGCCATTGTCTCTCAGTCCTGGGGTGAAGAATGGCCATCAGCAGCACAATAGTTACGCGTGGAGTCGCCCGTTGTCGCGATCGCGAAGGCGCGCGCGCGCGCTCGCTCGCTTGGGAAGATTAATGGATGCCGCGCCGTGGTGAGTGTGTGTTATCGGCAGAATTAGATCTATCGCCGATCGTATTATCTGCGGGAAGCTGTCATTTGACAAAATCACGTCAATCTCCGTGCCTTTTTCAGGTCAGTAGGAACAAATAGAGATTGAGGGGGCAAGGAAGCGGGAGCCACAAGACGGCCCTAAGAAAAGGTGGGCGATTCCACACGGAAATGGCCAGCGTCCGTTCGATTTTAGTCGATGAAAGTTGCTGGTCGGTGGCATTGATGCTGATGAAAAATGAAGCTCGATTGTGCGCCGGTGACAAATGGCTGCCCATCATCCACAGCGAGGGGAGAGTTGAAGTGGAGGGAAATTATCATAGCCCGTTGTGACGGTGAGTGACGGTGTTGATCTTTCGATAGGCCGATGACTTTCGCTCGCGGCGGGACGGCCGGACGGAGACGGTGTGGTTCGTCGTCGATCGTCAGCGACAAACGTTTTCGAGCAACTCCCAACCGCAGCCCTTGTGGGATTGAATGCGAGTCATGCGGCCGGTCGCTGGCACGAAGGTGTCCGATTTCAACGCTGTCAGCTCGTTTGGTGCGCAGCAAGCGGTAGTCGCTACAACGTCGTAACATGAATCTACCAACACCTGGAACTACCTGACCTGACTGGCTGGCTGGCGGGATGGTTGGCTTGCTGCCTGCGGGCCGAATGATGCTTTTGTTTTTATTAATTTAAATTTCTGTTAATTTTCGACCATTGCGGGAAGACCTGCCCCGGTGAGATCGAACGGTGGGAGACCGATACCGTGTGCCGGCAGTAGAATGGATCCGCAGAAGTTTCAACTGGAGCCGTTATAAATTAGCATACTGAAAAGGGACAGAGAGTGGGAGAAAGATAGTGTGCGAGAAACGTTTGTGCCCCAGCGCCTGAATACCCCGCCATAGTCTGTTATGATGCCTACCGCAGGCATCCCTCCCAAAAGGAATGTTTTCACTGGCAACACCACAAACGATACAGTGGTTTCGTTTGTTGGAGGAAACGATATCACAAACCTCAATAGATACCATCCAGAAGTGGATTGCATAAAAATTAATTGCCTCCCTAAAATATGAATCCGAGCCAGACAATCGGAAGTCAGGTTTTTGAATGTACGATGCTACAAAATGGACAGCATCGGCTGGGAGAGTAAATGGATGTGGACGAATTCTTCGACGCTGGAAGAGGTAGGAGAGAATCGTTTCGTATGCTTTGGTCGTAAATAGCTCATTTTAAATAATAGTGACAGTTAGTGTAAATCTATACACTGGACATGGTTATATATGCGTTATCCATAAATAAGGCTTATCTCGATTCTAATTAAGTACATCTTGGTAGGAAAATATGAACTCTTTCACACGCGTGAGCATGGGGGTATCATCTTTCAAAAGCTGAAGCCCAAAGTTCTCGTTCTTTGAGAACTTTTGGAAATCGAAAGCAAGCGCACACTACATTTAGTTTAGAACGCATCAAAGCGACCAATCGTTTGAAGATTACTTCACGTTTTTAGCTAGACTGGCTGTACAGGTTTGTAATTTGTGTCATTTGAAGAAACTTAGATTTAACTCTCGTACTCTCACACACAAACACTCCAGTGAAACCCGCTACACATTTGATGGGCAGACGGAATGTGCAATCAAACTAAGAGGCTAATTATTTTGCTAATTTGGGTCTTCTTTAACCAGCAAATCGACACTAACGCCAGCTCGTTTCGGGTTTTATGGCGCACCATCAAACATAACGAGTGCTGGTGGCGACTCAACTGTGTGAAATGTATCTTTTTGTTGCAATCTTTACACTGTAAGAGGAAAACAAGAACGACGATTCCAGGGCAGCAAGGTAGGAGACCGTGTACGTACTGCCACTTAAAAGTCTCTACCAAACCTGCATGCTGCTTCAGATACGTACACACATACACACACAACAGTTTGAGAAGAGCGAGAGAGTCAAACATTCCTTAATCAGCCGAATGTAAAATAATGTTTGTCTAAGGTTTTGTCGGAACGCTCTTCACAATCGCCAAATCACCCCACCGGCAGCTGCCGGAAGAGAGACAAACGAACATCGTAACTGACTCTGCGCCAAGCTGCAAATTATATGGGGAGCAAACATTTTACGACCCAATTAAAAATAATAAATTCTAATGCCCATTCCTTGTCCATCATAAGACCGGGCTGCGGCATCATATGCTCGCACAAACGGCGAAAGCGCACCAAATGGCAGGAAATTGATGGGAGGAATCAGTTCTGAGAGCGATTAGCAAAACCGTACGATGAAGCTGCTGCAGTAACCAAAATAAGTATGTAGAAAAGTTTTAATCTCCCGGCGTGTTTGGTGAAACGCCGGAACCTTTCACCAGACCTTTCGAAGAACACGGCTCGCAATCGAATTGCTCTGCCAGAAAGCATGTTAGAATAAGCGGGAAAGGCAGAAACGACACATAGCCGAATTGGAAGCAGCAGCGAAACCGTGCTGGGCTAGCTTTCCGAAACGAAATCGAAACTTTGCGAGCGCGAACAGCTCTCTCGCGTACTGGCGAACAATGCGTAATAAAAATAAAAATTCATAACGATAATTTCATGAATCATTAATTCTTTTGTATATACAGATTTGGCTTCTGAGCCGTTCTCTTCTGTTTCCTCTTCTTTTTGTACGCGCGCGCGCGTGTGTGTGTGTGTGTGTAAGCGCCTTCTTAGGCGGGTATTTGGAGCAGTCTCTTCTGCGCCACGGCCTGGCGAGCTTTCTGCAACGGAAGACGATGTTCTGCAGAATCAATTTTCCTTTTAGTACACGCAGAAGCAATCGGGCGCAGCTGAATGACCGCACTCCGGCGCGTAATGGCATACGTAGGCTCTTCGATCTTTACGCGCCAACCCAAACCGTTGGCCATGTTCTAGGAGGCACTTCTGAAAACAGAGGGAGCAATATAAAAAAGCTTCCCTCCCGGGTTCACGCTTCTACCCTCCAGTGCGTGGTGGGGTGGTTTAGGTGGTCCCATGGTGGGTGGGACGTGGGCTAGGAGACGAAAAACAAATTGGAAACTCTGGAAGCTTTCTTGGATGTGGGTTATAAAAGTTTATAGTCATGGTTTTGTTTCTCTCGGGCGAAACGACTATTTCCTGTCCATAAACATGTTTGTTCGCTTGTTTCCCGTGCAGCGTTATGATTGCTATTAATTGTTTAAAAGCCTTGTACAAGAATGTGCATGGCCGGAGTGGAAGCGATAGATGGTACTGCCCAGCCTGCTCAGAGCGATAGATTACAAGCGAAACACATTCACTGTTTGTTAAGGTTAGACTTGATGCTTGGAGAAATTAAAAAACAATTCCCGGCCTGCTCGTAGCATCTGATTTCGAGTGTCGATGCTCAAGAGTGAAGATGTTGCTCTTATCGTTTAAATGTCGTGCTTTGTATCAAACCTGTTTTCCGGGCCGAGTGTGTGTATCTGGTGCGTCTGATGTATCTTTATTACATGCTGCAACACGGCGTATGGAGACCCTCTGCCAGGGTTCTACGGACCTCGTAGTGGGTAGTTGACTTGTTCCGACACATCAGCACCGACGAGCACATGGTGGAATCAAAAAAGAAAGTCGTAAAAGATAAAGGCCCATAAATAAGCTGACAATTGTTGTTGTTGTTGCTGTTGCTGTGGAACCAAAGCTGACCAGGAATAAAAGAGCCTAAAACTGACAGACAGAGCCCTATGGAGACAGAATTTTTTTGAAGGCAGAGAAAAATTATCTCTATTACCACGCGGGCAGGCTGGTATGCGGTCCCCCGGACGCCGACAACGCAGCAACCGCGATAATTCTGAGTGGAAGGAAAAACACATTACAAGTTACTTTTCCTGCTACGACTTTTCTCAAAATCTACATCGCCTACGGATGACACTTAGGGCAGTGTAGCCGTCGCTTTTGCCGCCGCCTAGACAAGACGCCGCACAGCACCGTGTCTTAATTTATATCAACCGATGCGCTTACGTTCCTCCCGCTGGCAGGCTGGCTGACTGGAGAAAGTGGTCAGAGAAGCTGAAGGAAGAGCGTTAAGCTAGAAGTGTTGGAAAAAAGGGTCACCGCAGGAGTGAGTGTCGTTAGGACGCGGCATTGTTTGTTTGTTTGTCTTGTCGTACCTTCACGCCAGCCCCGTTAACATTGGCCGACGACGACGTACCACGATAATGTTTTTGAAGTCAACGGGGACCCATTGGATAATGTCGTATTTGCTGTTAGTGATCATACGGGACGATCGAATCACACGTAGGCACTACAACACACACACATACACACACAACGGTCGCATCTTGCCAGGTTGAGATAAATGAAGCGGGAAATGGAGAGATTAATTAAAACTTTATGAATTCCGGCGATGTTCCTTTCGGGGCGAGAACATGCAAGGCCCGGAGCGCAGGCAGCGACAATTTCAAAGCGGCTCTATCGAGAACACGTTCTAGACGACAATGAGATCGGTGGGTGGTTGATTAGAAAATATTGGAAACAGTTGGTTTGAAGCAAGGGCCAGACTGTGTGTGTGTGTGTGTGAAACGATAACAATGTGTGAAGCCTTTAGCACCTCGCCGCGCGGGAGACAAAGAATCAAGCAATAAGCGTTCGGTGGGCATACGGACGACGACCACAAGTTATAAAAGCAAGCCCTCCCTCGCTCAATGGTCGTTAAAAATAGACAAAAAATATGCTTCAAGCGACTACGAAAGTGTTGTTCGGTTGAATGTGGGGGTGGGGGAAATGGGACATTAGAATTATGTGTCACCATTGCGTCAGCTGTCATCGGACCGCTGGACGGTTCAATTAAACCGACACAGAGAGTAAACTATCAACCGAAAGGAAGCGCAAAGCAAGAATAAAACACATAAAAATGAACGTTTTATTTAACTGATCCCTTCGCCGTTCACCCAAGGCATCACTGCATCGAGGCTTTGTAATATTCAACCAGCATTTGGTGTTGTATGAAACAAATGAATGTTGTATAAGTATAAATGACAATGGTGCCAAATATCCACTGTGAAGACTTGTGCATTACTGGCACTACCGTCCAAAAGTTAGGCAATTGATTAAACGTATTGTCAGCATTGAAAACTGATGAGAAATCGATAGACACTCCCCTTTGATGCTGCTTTTTGCTGGGTTTTCTCAATCCCCATCACGGTATTTTGGAACACTCAGAACCCGTCTGCACCCACACCGTGCTGCATCATCAGAAAACAGATCGTTCCTGACGGTTTGAAGACGGAGCGAGAGCACCGAAAGACCACATTATGCTTGCCAGCCAGCTTAAAACTTGCTAATTGTTCGCCTGCTCCAAAAACCCATCGCCAGGACGCGTCCCGAGAGATGCTCCCGGGGTTAACTTCGTCTGCGAACTTTAAATGGAGGCAAATCAAAGGGAAAACGGGCGAGGGGGAGGGAGGCGCATCAGCATCACGCCATCACGCCAAACGACGAGCGGTATCGGGCTCAGCCTTTTGAGTTGCGGGAACCGTCATCCTGGCTATCCTGCCGCCCCGGGCTCCCTTGGGTGATTGGGCGAAAGTGCTTATTGACACATGATTTATGCTTTCAAGAAAACCACTAAACTTTTCCACTTTTTCATCCAACATCCATCGGGGGCCGATCGGGATCGGGCTGCCACGGGCGGACTGAATTACGTTAGGTGAGTGGTGTACCATCGCAGGACTTCAATCGCATGCTGTCGGGAATGCCTTCCAATTTTGACCTCCCTCGGCCCGGCCACTGTTTGGGCAGGTAGTGGGATATCGACAAGTAAATTCCATCGCACCCATGTTACACGCTCACCGCACCGGAACTTGTATGCCCACGGCACCAGCATCCCAGTGTGTGCGTGTGCGTAGTTTGGTGGTCGGAGAGACGTATAATTTTAGGAGCCAAAAGCGAGCAAATAAAATATTGCAATTCGATAAAAGTTTGATAGATAATATTTCTCCAGCGCTCGTACTACATGGGGCCTTGTTGGATTTCGACACCGACCGACCGATGGTAGTAGGCGATGATGAAGGGTCTCTTTCGTTTGCTCTCCGTTATTGGTACAATGTGTCGGAAGTGGTTTCGGGAAAGGGGAAGGTTTTTTGTGTGCTCGCTCAGTTCGCCTCAAACTTGTCGGTATGTTCATTATTAAGATCGTAAACATTATGATATGTGCGCTTTAAAACCACCTTCGGGGTGGTTTTGGGAATGAGCCCGAAGGCCAAAATGCAAAACCATGGTAACGAAGCGCGCTGTCATACTCGGGACGGAGCATGGAGCATTATACCGCTTACACATGCTATTACAAATCGGTTAATGAACAGCTGGCAACTAATCCGGGCCTAAAGGATGCTGCCGTTCCGCATGGACGAAAGTTTGTGCGAAATTTGATGCAGCATCTTTAATTTATGATACACATAATCAGAGACACCGGATGCGTACGTGTACGCGGGAGTGGGTTATTATTTCATTAGCGGTTTACCACATCCATGCGGCCGCAGGTTATGCGGCAGGTCAGGTGGGAAAGCTCACCTTGCACTTTTACTTTCTTTTAATGAATACTAGCATCAGCACCGACTAATAAGACTCGCAGTGGGGTAAGAACGATGTAGAACCGCCTGGACCGTGTGTCTGTTTGTGGGGCAGTGTGGGCAGCGCGGTTGGACGGGAGCCGTTATTGAAAAAAGTTTCACCACTCCGCACGCAGGGAACGAACGCAGAAAGTTGTGCACACACGATTCGCTCGCGTCGCACGTGGCGGACTAATCTGTTGACGAAATCCATGCCGTGCTGGGAAAGTTTTCACACACACACACATGCCCGGTCTTCCCGGTGGCACATTTTTCCCAATTTCATTCGCGAGGCGGTGTAGCTACACCGGGTGATGCTTTTCATTATTCAGCGCGTGAAATCCTTCGTACGTGGGAGCGATCCGCATGCGTGTCGCTCGGTTTGTTGTGCTTTCGTGGAAGATATGAGATGTAGCGAAAGCTGGCGGAAAAGTTTGCTGCCGCATGTCATTAACTGGAAAGGAATATAATCAAATTAAGACTTTGGTTTAAGAAACTATTGCGCAGGATGCGTGCTTCTCGCGTTACCGTTCCACGGAGCTGGGGAATGGATTCTCCAAAAACCCCCGAAAGCAAACGTTCGATTAAGGTAGCATGGTAAAAGGGGTAGTATGTAGTATGAAATTATGCTCAAATCATAGAATACAGCAGACAGCAAACTAACAGTTTTCGGTTTCATGCACTTAATTGTAGTAGTTTGCACGTGTTAATGTAGTGAATCAAATTAACGTGTAGTGATGACTCAAAATAACCGCTTTACAAACAGATAGCGGACAGAAGAAACCCTGTCTGCAAAGTGATGGCCCTTGTAGCATAATAGCTAATATTCCGTCATATCGTAGACAGTGAGGCAACAAGTTTAAATTGGGGAGGAAAAAACGAAAAGTAAGACGTAACTATTATAGTGAGATGGATTTGTGTTTCGTCATACAATGCTGTTTGCGAGTCGTTTCATCACTACACCATAGCATCAGTTTCGAATCACAATTCTTGTCGTTGTCATCTGGCTGGTGAACACTCTTGGTGAACACCGAGTTCTTACAGAACGCGCACATGCACTGGTGCTAAATTTGTACCGAAACAAACTGGAAAAGAGAAAGCGAGAGTGGAAGTAAGAGAGACAAAACAGTGACCAAAGTAGCAGCAAATATAAGTGCTTCCATTCTGTTCCCCGTTCTCATCTGCTGTCCCATAGCATATCTGGCGCGTTTTATTGCTCCAGAAAGTTTTTAATTAAAAACCGCAACAGAATTAATTGAGTGACACTTAACGCGCACAGCACAGCACAGCACACAGGGCCGAGCTTCAATGTGCTGAAAAAGACTGGTTTCGTTCACGCCAGAAGTGCAGCGTCGCGTTCAAACCCGAGCAGAGGGTTGATGACGAGATGACGCAGTGAAGTGTGGAAAATTCATCAGCGCCAGCACCGTACCCGGCGTCAGGACGTCGAAAGGCGTGAAGAAAGGCCACAACCTTGGCATGACAATTGGAAAGTGGAGAGCATGAACGATCTTCCTCTTGTGCTGTTTTGGTGTGTGCATCCTCTGCGGCATGTGTCTGCCGGTTTTCGACGCCGTGTCTATTGCATTGTTTTCCTTGCCTACCGCATGCTGCAGTCACTTATCCCCCACAGCCCTTCAAATGGCGAGTCGCTCGATGTCACTCGAAGGGATGGCAATGCGATGGAACTGGAAATTGATCAGCACCGAGCGATCAACGGGGAAATGTGAGCAAAATGGCAATTGAAGCGAAAATTTACATTGCTGATTAAAAGGCGTTGCCGGCGTTGCAGCACTCGCGAGGGAGTTGAAGTGATAAGTGATGTATGAATTTGCTTAATTACAGACTAGACACATTCCCCAAGGTCTACACATCGTCTGGGCGTGGTAGCGCTGCGCATCAAATTCGCACCCAGACGCTTGCACCGGGAGCACCGAGAAATGGGACACCACCATAAGTCATTCCGTGCGTTTCTGGTTGGTGGTTTTATATAATCAATTTGATTGCTGCCATATGCTTGCTTCTAGCTCGCATCCGCACCAAGCACACAGCGAAAAGGTCCACATTTACTTGCACACAGCGTTCCTCACACGACGCAGAACGCATCGAAGGCTGATTGCGATAAAGAGAGGGCGGTTGGTTGCCTCATAAAAGGTGAGCAAGTCAAGTGATTCTCATGCGAGCAATTGCTTTGAAGGCTCGATTCACACAAAACTCCCTTACCCCCCGTACCACGTGCGACTTGCTTTGGCAATAAGGTCGATGTTTGTCTAAAAAGACCAGTGAATGAAACCATTCCGAGCGAGATGCCAACAGCAAGTACGTCGTCTTCGTCGTCGGCGCTACAGAGTGATGCGAAATAAATGAAAAGCAATAAAAATATAATACTCAGCTCTCGCTACCATCCTTTGCGAATGTTTATCGCAGGCAAGCATTGATGAAGCAATTGAGATGACATCTCGTATCGACAATGAAGTAATTGAGAGCAAACGAGTGAACAACCGAGCAAAAGGTTCAACAAAACGTTTGCTCAAAGTGGTTAGACGTTTAATCCTTTTGCTTTATTCCGTAAAAAGATCCTTCAATTATAACGCTAATTTATAAAACATAATAACAACAAAAACACTCAGTCGTAGCATGTATTACTGTTCCTCCTGTTGAAGCCCACTCTAATGGCAGAAAAATCATTTACATACTCAATAATCGTACCAAGGTCGGCGAACTGCTCAAGGGTGTCGCTCGGTCACCCTTCCCAGCAAGCAGCAGTTGTTAAATGGCGTTGATTTAGTGTCAGCAAATCAAAATATGTCATTTCCAAATTTCTCTCCCAAATAGCTCCCCGGGAGGCCAAGGGAAGTTAACGAGACGAATAACGCGCATATTTTTCTACTTTCATTATTATGGCAACTGCCGACCGGCTCAGGGCCATTCGCACCTTCTTAGCTGTCAGTCCGTCCGTAAAGGCGCTAGTCGTTTCAATTATAAATGGCACGCAGCAGCAGCAGCAACAGCAGAACCGTCCTACGAATTGAGAGGCTACAGTGAGTGGCCGTGGCAAACGGGGCAGTAACTGGATGTAGAGGAGCAGCACCCCAATTCAAATGCCGACGTGGGGCGTATTTTTTGCGTTCATCCAGTCTAGGACCCGCGTCGTCGTGGGCCCTCTCCCCAAATGCCACCGGAAAATGTGCTCCCCGGATGAAGAGGCTCGCCGGCCGTTCCTGCAAGGGCATTTGATGAAATTGATTAAGCTCTGGTAACGAGTATGACGCAGATGGCGAGACCCGATCGTGCCGATGAATAATGAATTCTGATTTTCACTTCGATAAGCCGTCGCCCCTGGACCGAGTCCTACGCGGCAAACGGTCAGCGGTAATGGTCGCAGGATTGATGACCAACCACTTCTTGGAAGATTTAACCGATTCGAGCGGAAATGGATAATTATTTAATCTTTTTTGTTATGAATTTCGTTTCCTTTGCCTGCCCGGGCAGTGTGTCACGCGGCAGCTGTTTGCACCGGTGTAACCGGTGGCAGGATATAGTCCTGGAAATTGTCCAGCAGCAGCCGTGGTGTGAAGTCAAATTAATAAATTATTGGCACCGGATGGCACACACACACCCGTTCGAGCCGCACGGATGACACTATCTGTCTGCAGTGTAGTGATATCACTTTATCTTGGTGCAATGTGTTGTACTATCGGGGGTTCATTTTTTCACACCACCTCCGAATGGTGTCCTTAAAAAAAGGTCAAAATAAATCCAGAAGCATTGACGGGTTCATGGCTTTTGGGATTTTTTAGTTTCTTAACAACATCCTTTCAACATAAATCGGGATCGGAACATCGGGGAGGGGAGAACAAAGAAGGAAAATACGCGCATTTCCTGCTCTGGCCTGACACTCCCTGGCGCTGGCCGGAAGCAATGGCGAAGGAGTAGAACCTGGTATTTACGCTGCTGGGAATGCCTTAAATAGAAGAAGTTTATCGGAATCATTTGACAGCATTCACTGGCCACCGAATGCCGGTTTGTTGTCGCCAAAGATGGGTTCAAAGATTACGAGAAAGGTCTACGAGTGTGAGGGCAATGAGGAGTGTTTAGTTAGGACAGGAAAATCTGTATCTGATCCCGGCCGGGTGCCGACGGCCAAGAAAGGATAGGGCTGATAGGGCTTGCGGTGTTTGGACATCCTCAAAGCACTTTGCACAACGTTTAATAGGGGGTTTAAGCAGGGGAGGGATAGTGGGAGGGATAGAGAGCAAAAAAAAGTGCGATCTGGGCTGGCTCGGGGTGGGTGGATTCTTGGGAAAAGGTTTTGTTGGTGAGATTTGCTGATCCTTTCGATTTGAAATCATGTCGTTTGCAATGATGCCACGGGACGGTCACTGCTTGCTTTCGTCTACAGGAGCCGTTGCATACTTATCCTCATTTTGTGGACATATCATTTTCAAAGACCGCCTCTCATTATGCTTCATTCTTGCGTGATAACACGGGGTCGGCAGGGACTTGAGCTCAATCGTATCGTGCGGAGCTTATAATGAAGCTTCTACTTGATGCGATGGGACGGTACAAGGACCTGTGAAAGGTGATATGTTTGTTAAAACTTCAATCCTTCACTATCATCATCACAAGAGGTTGATTGAATATTTGAACCATTTTTTCACTCTTGCTACTGTTGGAATGGTTTCATATTTTAACTATTCAAGCGAATAAAATGGTAGGAAGTGGTAAGATACATGTACCTGCAACAAACATTTTGCACGATAAGTGGTTGCACCTAATGCTCCCTGAGAAGGGAGACGTTTGCTATCGTTACGTAGTGTACTCGTTGTTCGCGTAGTGTTTGTCCACCTAGAAGGGAGGTTTATTGTATGACATTTATATGACAATTGATAGACTGGAGCCACCCAGGGCCCAATGACGGCACACAGGGATACGATGTTCCTTTCACTTCCAGCGTGAGTGCACATGAAACCTTGTTGTGAGGTTATTTTATTTGTCACTTTTCCCCATTTCTTTCTCGTTCATACACCAAACGCCATATCGGGAAAGAAAAGGATCTAATTAAAAGTACAACAAAACAAAGCATCAAAAATGTGTGAGAGAGTGTACCAAGATGCTGGTGCGTTTTCAAGCAAGACCGACATAAAAGAAACTATTTCAATTACACGCATATTTACGATCTTTTGTCTGGTGCAAGTGCAAACCGTGCAGGATGGTAGTAAACTACATTGCGCTTGTTTTCCCTTTTCCTTCGGGTTTCGCTCACGCTTCTACCACAAACCGATTCAGTGGCGCGTGCATTCGCCTCGTCTAAGAACGTCGCATTCTTTTTGGGTAGCAGCGGTGGGAGTAGTAGTTAGCAGCAGTACAAGTAGAAGTAGTACTTCATTTTCAGTCATGTTACTTGCTTGCTGTCGACCTCTACGTATCGACCGGTTTGCTACTTATGCGCGATGCTGACGACGAAGAGTTTCGCACAACGTGCGATGCCGAAACTGAAGTGGAAATTTTCTTTGATGGAATAATAAGGACCGCTAACGAGCTGAAGCAAGCCGGGGCAGATCCGTTTCGTGTGGCAGGGTCTTGCACTCAGAAAGGGTCTGGCGCACGGGGCTTGATGAAGGGTGGCAGGATCTTAAAAACTTCACTACGCACCCAGCGACTCAGACGCAACCTTCAGGCGATGATGGAACGTGGGTGGCCAGTTTCGGTAGTTTCGCTGGATCAAATCGAGAGTGCCGCGAAGCGCTTGAAGCCAATGCTGTCGGGTGAAAAAGTTTGTTAATTAATTTTACGCTCAGATGAAACCATCATTTGCGATCGTTCGAATGAGTGTGCCGTGCGGAATCAAGATGTGCGGTAAGCGCGGGACATTCTTCGTTAAATCGACTGCGAACGAAAACGGTTTCACACTTTCATTCGAAAGCTTGTTCGTTTGCGGCGTGAAGCAGGGGAAGTTCTTGGGAATGGAAAGAACAAAAAAAAAAAAAAAGAATAGTCTAAACAATCCAGCAGAGCAACAGTGAGCAGCCAGAACACTGCAAGAAACGATTTGCTTTGATTGCACGATAGCCCTCAAGCAAATTAAAATACAAAAAATAATTATCTGTTTTAAAGCGTTTTCTTGAGTGGTTTCCATGGTAAATCGATACAACCAATCGCTCAGAAAGTGTTTTCCAATTATATGTAATATTCAATAGCTGAGCATCATTTCATAATGATTTCTTTCGGCATGTTTTTGTGTGAAAGAAATTCAACGCACATGTGGTGCGTTTGTCGCTCGTTCCCGTGCCCACATTCCGTTCTATTCTTGCAAGTTTAATAATGGCAGATTCTTCAATTTGAACACACAACCATTCCTCGCTGGATGCCGGATCCTTAGAGCCACTGAATGTACCGGATGTACTCGTGCTATTGCTTTCTTGCGGGTGTGCTTGGATGAATATTTCAAGCGAAATAAATGTCCTATTTCCTAACTGCTCGGTGTGTTTTGTTTGTCTGCCAATCTGTCTCCAACACTGGCTTAAGTACTTTCGAGCCCAGGGTTTGTGTGCGCCCAAGTCACGCTTTCATCAGCCGGATGAATAATTGAAGTATCATCAAATAAGCCTCTAAATAGAGTAAGTCATTAGAGATAATTTGTTTGCTTCGGCTCGACCGTATGGCTGTGCGGCTGTGCTACACAGTTTTGTGGTAATGAATTCGCGTCGCCGTTGTGTTGTTTCGCGAAACGGCGCTGCTGGGTACTCGTCATGACCTCGCCCTGCAGGAGGAAACTCTCGATTAGTGTGAGCGGAGGGAATGGTAAGCTGGCGTTTACGGCCAAGCGCCTCCAAAGGAACAGACGCTGTTCTTGCGAATGTGTTGCTGTTGCTTCTCATTATAAATGGAACAAAATGTAAGATATGAATAAAAAAGGGAAACACACAGACGGCACAAAAACATCAGTCGACCTTACCGTGCCCACCACACCTGAGCCATCGAAAGGATGTGAAAGTTTTATTATGAACCCCTAGACGATCCAACGTATTTTTGGTCACACGCATTGGGACTTGTTTGAAAGAGAGTATTTATGAAAAAATAAGTTGTTCCTCACGATAACATAAGTTTCTTTTACGTAAGATAAAATAAAAGTAACGTAGCAAGAATACATTACGTTTCCAATTATAAGTTACAATAAGACATCAGAATGGTGTTTTCAATTACTTGCCACACTTCTTGCATAAACTCACGCGGGCTTGCACAGATTGGCAGGTTTCCTTTATGCGCTAGTTAAATCGCACGCAATGCTCGCTTCCGCTTTCCTTCACAGCTTGACGTTACAATATAACATAATTTCTGAAAGCTCGACGCCTTGGCCTGCCCGTTGCAGTGTGCTACATTTCTTATTATTTCTTAACAAATCAATCTGGCAACGCTACACCTGTCGGAAGTACGTCAGTCAACGTGAGTGATTGCCGTTCAGGCGTACTAGTAACACCGGTAAGATGCTAACAAGCGAAATTGGGTTTGCTTGGGATAGCCTAAAGTTGCACAATGTTAAGCAAGTCTTGCACTAGGATTTTAAAACAACAGCAACATGAAAGAAGCAATTCCTTTCCGTAACTATTTACAGTTTATAATCGATCGTTTGTTGCTTAAGGAATCGCATCAACCTCGTACAGTATATCGATTAGAATTCTGCTGTGATTCTTCCCGTGGATCGTTCTCGTGGATAGTAGTCAAGGGCAAGTTTCGCAGAGAGAGAGTCACATCCACCCACTCCAACCCACCCTCGACTACAGAATCGTCTCTTCAGCACCATAACAAGATGGTACTTTTAAGCATTGCTTACAACCGTCAATGCAGCACTTCGGTCCCGATGTTTGCATATAGTTATGACTATCAAACATTCCTTTTCCCGATGGCTTTGTGCAACTTCACAGCCCATCGGCACCGTGTACGTCAAGTTTGCGAGAATGAGCGCAACCCCGCACACCGTGGCCTAGTTGAAATGGGGAAAGTGGCGAGGGTATTTGTGTTCCATCACAAGTGTGCACACATATATACAGGCACATAGCCAATGCGTGAGTTGCTTCAGGTTCGTCCTGCAATGCACGGAGCAAGCTTCCGAATCATGCACTTCCTCGGAAGTTTATTGAATAAACTTTTCGTCTTATTTACAACGCATGAAGCAATGCATTTAGCCCACGGACTGCCACGCCACTTTCTAATGCGTCCCGAACCAAGGCTCAAACAGACTGGTTATGGTGTGGATTGCGGAAACGGAAATTCAACCGCTTTATGCTAACCCTCAAAGGCAAGCACCGTAAATAAAGGATACGCCTTCCACAGGACGATTTATGCATGCGCTAGCAAACGGGGCTACGTGTACGATATTTTAGGGCCGTGCTCGATATGGGACCGTTTCTTACCGTTCCAAATGGAGGCGAGTTCGCTTATCGTCGATGGTACTAAACGAACGTATTCCTGTACTTACCGTACCCTGACCGACGCTGACGATGAACTTGACTTCGTATCCCTGAATCTCTCGGGGTCTTTTGAAGATGCTGAGCGAGATATGTGATGAGCAGGATTTCAAAAGTTTGATTCATTGTGAATATTATCTGATGTGTCAAGTGCTTTACTGAAATACTTGATAAACTATCCCGCACATCTTCTTTGTTCTACAAACAGTCTTTGATCATAAAATTAGCAAATCCAATCAAACTAGATTCAAATATTTTTCATTCACTTCATCATCAAATTAGTTATGGTTTAGTTATTATGGTATTCTTAGTTACTAAAAGGCAAATTTTATCAGAATTATTCATACACTAGAATCACGAGAAGCAAGACAGTAACTGGCAAATGATAAAACCTGCAAGACTAACCATACCTTTTGAGCAGAATAGCAACCAGCATAGCATTCCAGCAGTACATGCCAAAAGTTGATCCACAAAACCCGAAGCTTTGACCAACAATGTTGTTTGATGTACGGTAGGCTTCAACAAGGATTTCATAATTAACCACTGGTTCACCACAATAGTGTAGAGCTTTGCTGGAGTAAGGAGTAAGAGTATGGCACGGATTGACCAAGTCCACAACCGTGGCGCATCACAAACGGAGAAACCATTTTCGCAAGCATGGTCGATCCTTGGGAATACGGCGAGTTGAAATTTAATCATTGCGCTCATGAAGACCAACCCATAGCCGCCCAGCCATACTCATGCGAGTGTCTTTTTCATCCGCAAAACCCGCGATCTTTCCAAATAAGCAGCCCTAAAATGCAAACACACGTTTCGGTGATTTGGTTTCCAAGTGCGAGTTTTATAACATTTTCCCGTTTGCGCCAAAACCCCTAATGTGGTCGACATGGGAGTTTTTCCCGTTTGTTGGGCGGATGCGGTGGATGTGTTTCTAGAGTAGCGTGCGCAAAATCTTGTGGAAGCAACCCAACAAAAATGGGATATTAATGGAATGAGTTCCGGCCCTCCGGTATGGATATGGGTTTGGTTTGTGCATCATTTCGGTCCACAAAATACCTGCCAAAGCCAAATCGGGGAGAGAAAGAGTGACGAGATCGAATGAAAAGGAATGCACAGATATTCCTTCGGTACCTCAAGTACACCATTTTCAACATTAAACCCCATGTTTGCAGGTTCTCGGTAGCTAAAGCATTTCAACACTTTCGTTTTTCCGAAAACAGGATGATGATTCGGAACGGTCTGCAGCAGTGTGGGTAATTTAAACCATTACTGGACAGAGCGGAAAATCCGCAAACAAAACCCGTTTGCCAGTTGCGAATGATCGGTATAAAATCACGTTCTGCTACCACAACGAACCATTTTCCTAGTTCGTTATGATTGGAGGGTTGGCTGATTGTCGGAGTTCAGTGAAGAACTCGCACAAACACACACAAACTCAAACACAAAGTATGGTAGTGTGAATCTTCAGCAAATGAAGAGGGATTTCACTTCTTCCTGAATGATATTTACACTTTTACAAGCGAAAAATAATCATGAAGAGAATGATATGATAGCTGGTTTTTTATTGTTGTGCATTAAAATGTGTTCTCCCCTGGTTGTGCGTATTTCACAAGGGTATGCGCTTTTCCTTAAAGCTACTAAAGTGTGTTAAGAGCGCTCACAATTTACAGCTGCCGTGCGAAGGGTGGTTAAAGCGACAAAGCCCAAGCAAACATCACAAATTTATTCCGTTCACGTTTTCGCTGATGGAAAACTACCGAAGATGGTGCAAAAGGTTTGGGGGAAAAGAGGCCAATGTAATGGAAGGAGCTGAAAAGAAGGTAACGTTATGGAATTATACAGCACACTTTTGCGTTTTGAACAGAACATATAACGATTGTCATCAAAGTTATTGAATATGTTCCTTACAATCAATAAATACCGGTACAGCGTCATCTATCAATCACGTAAAATTTGCTAATTTTAGACCCCTTTCTTTTCTAGTGTAACAAACTGTAAGGTTGTTAGAACCCCCGTAACGTTTCACGATATCCCCTCCCCACCCCCTAAAAGCGTTACGTAAGTGATGGATGACGCCTAAATTATTTGAAAATATTATTGCAATCTTATCATAATTGTGTCTTTGAGTGAAGTGTTAATCGTTTCATTGCACATGGAAGAAAAGGACGAAAAAAACAGACTCTGTAATTACAGAAGCATTGTAATCGCTGATTAACTTTACCGCAACACTGCCCATGTTGCATAAACTTTAAAGTAGAACTGAAATGGATGTTACTCGATATACTTTAAAACAACCATATTTCCTGGAACGGATACAGCACACAACCACAAATGGCTTCCGTCCGGACAGAGGGTAAAGGGTAGCCAGGATATTTCAGCGGCCATGGAAGGTGATTTAAAACCGTTCGCGTGAAAACACTAAACTCGATCTCGAATTCCACCGACAGAGTTAATTTCTCTCTTTCACCCTACACCGCACCGAACCACCACGGCTTCAGCAAAGTAGGAAATAAATAGTTTCAGTTTAGTATTGCGTCTCTACCCGGTAATGTTGTGCCATTGCGCATTGGTCCATTGGACGAGTTAGTGGTTTTTTTTCGCCCTACGTCTGACTTGTTGTTGTTTTATGGGTTACCGCACGGTGTGCCCACCAACGCACCGTTTGATTGGATGCGGGAACGAATTATGAAACAAGTGGGAAAGAATCGAAAGAATGTTTGGGAAGTAAACTGAGCGGGTTGTGGGAAAAACGTGGTAACTGAATCAGACCGTTTTATTTCTGGTAAGGTAAGCAATAAAACTTTTCTAATTTGTTAAAACAGTTTTCCCGTCTGGCACGGTTGATCCAAGGGGGCAGGAGGATGGTATGATACAACAATAATAACTGTGTGGGCGTGAAGTTTAATAGTTATTTTGATCACATTAGTTTTGTCAGTGCATTCGCTGCAGAAACAATAAAATCCGTGCAAGTGATAATGTAAGTTTGCGACAAAATCCAATTCGTCAATGTTTACTTTTCCCAAAACTCAGCTCCGTTGATTCATGTTAATGGATAATTGCAATCAGAATTTACTTTACTCCCAAGCGACTAGAGAGAAAAGCCCGGAAACACTGAGTGTGCTATAAAACAAAGTAAAGTTCAGTATTTTATGCGGAATTCTGTGATCTGTTAAGTAGCATCACCGCACAACAGCGTGCGGGAAATGGCAAAGTTCAGCATCTCCTTGAAGAAAGCATATGCATACATTGCTAGCCGATAACTCCCTTGCACTTTACGGTGCCGCGTTTTTGTTCTCGATTCGCCTCTTCGTAAGCGAGTGAGCGGGAAAGTGTTAACGTTTGAAGAAAGTTCTTTCGAGCACGACTAGAGCATGTGGTTCGTCGTTTCCTGTTCGTTCCTTGTTTGCTCTGGAAGCAAAGTGGAAGTGCTTGCCTTAACTTTTACACATTCGCTACGCAAAAGGGTATAGCATAGTTGCGTGTTGAAATGCTGACAACATGGCAGATAATTTGGATGGTTTCCCTTTTATGACCATCGTTACCAATAACAATCAACCAACTTTTACGCTACTTTCATAGAACAAAACGTGTGCTCTTAACTATACAACTGTTCAATTGAAGGTAACATTACACATTGCTGTTTCAAGTTAGGATTTGTGTTTCTTGTTTTAAATATTTTCATCCTCCTGCTTACAGCGGAAATCGACGCTCAAGATACCAAGTAGCGGGAACTTTGTTTCGCTGTCACAGACTATGTTAATCTGATATCCGCAGGATCACAGCGCAAATCGAATCTCTGTTCTATAAACAAAGAAAATGTAATCCTGCCTTCTGGTGGCACTTGCCAATAAGACCGAATCGCATCGCCATCGGCTCTGTCAAGAATGTGGGATGTAAATTAGATACGCCGGTAGTGCAGAACGTGTTAGTAAATAACATTTGCCTGCAGTCAGCACACACACGCACACAAAGAGCCCGATCCCTTCCTAGTAGTGGCGTCTGTTTCCTGGCCTATACCTACACTCCAGAGCCAGGAGCAGCAACACGACTCACGTCTTCGTCGTCGTACACGGCATTTGCATAGTGGCACAGCATTGTCTGTTATGGTTCGCCATTCGCCAAGGGTTTCCGTTAATATGTTTCTTCTACGGCAGCGGCAGGGAGCGTGCTGGCAAAGTTTGCTGATTTGATGGTATCATCTGGAGCACAATTGAATTTAAGAAGTACACCGATACACGTCGGAAAAGGACGTGTGAGTTAATCCTACGCAACCTCCATTTCCACATGCACTATTTGTAATGCTACAGCAGTATCTTTTGGTAACAGTTTTTCTTGTGACTCGAAAAACGTATGCTTTAAAACATACTATTCTTTCTCCGTATACGGCTTTAAATAAAGCATTTCTTCGGTTTTGATTGATCAAAATCCAATCCCAACTGTGCACGTACATCTATAATTCTGTATGATTTCTCCAGAGACATGCGCTAACATACGCTAGGAGGAAGTGAAATTGTGAAGGATGTTCAAGCTGCCACGGCTCACCACATAATACATCACTAATAAGACTCTAGAGAGTAGGAAAGTAAGGAAAAATATGTATTGAATTGAATCTAAATAACAACGTTTCATCGCTCTTCAACAGCATGCACAGAACATGATAGTGGATTTGTTTGTTTTTTCCGATTTTAATACCCCTCAAACCACCAAGTCCATTTTATTTGTCTGTTGCTTTAAAACGACACTGACCAAAAGCTCTGATCGGTTCGCTTAGGTCAGGACTGCTCAGGTGACTGGAATGAATATTCCCCCAATTAGATTTGGAAGCAAATTTTTACCCAGAACAGCAGCCTCACTGTTCCACTGGAGACTGGTGGACTGGGGCGCAAGTTGCGATAGACTTGGTGCATAATCACAATCAAATTAGTGCCCGAAAACCACCCGAAAGATCGAACATTTCTGGCAGCGCGGTAGCACCAAATGTACTACTGAAAATGCTTGATTAAATTACTGGAAACACGCAAAACAAGAAAAGAACGGCGGCACCGGCGCACATCCCGGGATAAACCCCGCCGATGGCCTTGGCATTCACAGTGCCCGCGTGAAATGGTGTGCTCCTCCCGAACAAGGAAAGTTTTATTCAATTTTCGGGCTGATCGATTTTCACCGGAACGCTGCCATTTCGTCCCAAATTGCACAAATTTCATTCCGACTGATCTAATAACGTTAGTGCGAAGAGGGAGCGAAATGGTGAAACAGTTTCACATGCATCCCAAACCGGGTCAGATGAGCTGTGTGAATGTGTGTGAGTGCAGGGGCATGACTATTTTGGTCAGTGTCGTTTTAAAGCAACAGACAAAAAAATGACTTGGTGGTTTTCAATTCACTCACCTATCCGTTAGTTCTCTGTGTTGAGTTTTTTGCCATAAAACATTCCATGACGATTTGTACATACCTTGACATAATGTGCATTTGGAGCAAACCAAAGAAGAAAAAAAAAACGATCCTTCATATATTTTTAATCTGCTCACCTTAACACTGTCCCTTTGTAGTCACCATAGTAGATGATTGCTCGTAAAAAAATCGTTTCCTAGTTTCATTTCCACCAGTTAGCTCCCAATCACGACACCCATCAATCGGTATTACAGTGAAATGTCTTCATCGACGATTTCAACAACAAAAGGAAACCGGTCCTTCAAACGTTCTCCCGTCCGCCACCGTCACGCCAGCGACTAATTTGTCTGCCGACTGTCCACTGTCCAATCGACTGGGGAACGGAACGGGCACGCTGTCAGAGGTGGTTATGCTATTGCCACTCCGTGGAATATTTCTATGCTAATTCCGTTAATACCATATTAACCCAAATCGTCAGTAACAGCACTTCTGGAAGCGTTTTCGATGATAGTAGTAGTCGCACGCGTGGCATTCCTGTTTCGCTGGTCGCTGGAAAGGTGCAGACACAAAAGGGTGTCTCAACGCTGATGGTGTGATCATCAGCCTCTTAGAAGCTCAAAAGCCGACGGCAGTTTTAAGAGAAAGACTTATCTGCTTACGGACCGGATTCCCGTTTCTTAACGTCTCAATCATGTGTATTGATTCGTAAACGGGGCCGTGATACTGGGATTATTGGGCAGTGATCCCGATCCGCAATATCTCACAAAGTTTTCGTTTTACTTACCCATCAATAAGAACAGCAGCATAGCATAGTGGAGAATCGATTCTGAATGCAGCCAAGTCGGTATGATTTGATTATAGCAGGTCCCTTCGATTAGTGCGCGATGCTCTTTGACTTTATCCCGAACCCAACCTGGTATGGAGGTTCAGCATTTCAGCAATGGCTGTGGCAGGAATTGTTGTTCTAGGCTTACCGTATGCACCCCGTGTGGGTTGTTCGTTCAAGCTTCATAGTTGTGCTTTTCCCTTCGGTTCGATCTGGCATACATGCTGACGCTCTCACATTTTCCTTTATTTGCCGTAAATTGATGAAAGAATGGCGATTGAAGCACAAAAGGAAATCGAATTTCTTCTTCAACGACTCACCTCCAGTCGGCTTGGCTTGTCTACCCTTCCGGCTTTCATCCAGCCTATGGCTTGCAAATTGAGCTCCGTTCCTTGAGTTTTCATCCGATGCAAGGAAAAGCTTTTCTGTCTCTTACAAAGCGTGACGGCTCCGTGAGGCACCGGTCCGAACCGAGGGAAAACGAATAAATTTCTTTTAACGAAGGGGTTTTCCCGTGCCCCGTGTGTCTGGTCTCGGTGGTATCGGAAATCCGAGGGTCGAAAGTTTGTGTCAAGTTCATGGCTCAGCTTTTCTTTATTTTATTCATGGATTTTTTGCATCTGCTGCTTTTCTTGTACCGTGTTTGTGTGTTTGTGCTGCTGGGGTTATCCGTTGGGGTTATGTACGCTACCGATTCAACCTTTGCCACTCATTTCCACGATACGACCTTCCATTTTGAGCATGTGTACCGTACACGTTGAGCTGGAACGAGCGCCTGCCTCACACAGCAGAGCCATTTCCCCGGCAAAAGGTTTATATTTGTTGGATTAAATTTGACATTATGGCTGAAATTGATAGTGAGTGGAGCTATTTCCTGTTTCTACCCGTGACCTTTCTTCCCCGCTGAAGAACACTATTGCTGAGTATGGTGCACACTCTCTGAAACATTTCATTTCAAGGTAAGGCAGTCGATCGACAGGCGTTACTCGGGTTTGCATTGACTCATTTCGTAATTCCAATCGCGTAGCATTCTATTTCCGCATGCCATTTGAAGCAATAGTCAGCTATTTAGCTACTCCTTCAATCAATCTGTTTTCATCAGCTGGTGTACGGGTAAAATGCTCTACAAGGACCATGAAAACCGCCATAAGCATGATATCGTTATAGAAAATGTGGGGCTGCTCAGAAGTCATGTGCATAATTACGTGCAAGTTTTCCCTCCAATTATTTAGATCATCTTTGTGTGTGGCAAAGCGTGAAGGAAAACGTGTCATAAGTGAAACTCTTATCAATACATTCTGAAGCGTAAATCCACTTCCGTGGCAGCTGTTAAATAACTTCAAACGAACTTTACACATGTAAAACGTAATTACTATCCTGATGATATCCCAACTCTTGCGGGGTAACTGCAAGAGACGCCATTGGAAATGGAAAGAGTGAATGCCCGACTGCAACTAATTACATCATGCACCCTAGCAAGACATCAAACATTTCTAGAGAGGGTAAATTGTGTGTGATAAAATTTAACAGCGAGTAAGCTTCTGCAGAAATGTGACACCGTAATAACCTAGTTTCGTGTAGCAAGAGCATCAAATACTAGAGTATGCACTCGGTTGGAAAATCATCAAGATGCAAAACGGTTGCGTAAAGTTGTGATTGCATCAAAGCGGGCAAAATTACATTTCAAAATAAACCGAACGTAATATCAATTATAGTTCTTCCGTGCAGTTTATTCTCATACGATTGCTACCAAGGGATCAACATGTATCTGTTGGATCGGAATGTATTTTGCAATTAATATCTAATTACATTCTACTCGGAAAACATACCCCGTAAAACCCGTTCCTTCACATGCTCATGAATAAAACCGATCGGTTCGGTGTCGGTGCCTTCATCGTGGGTGGGCTACCGACGAGACTACAATAACTATTAACACATATAACCCTGACGATGGACGGTGGAAATAAAAATCAAATTTTCGTATGTCTGTGGTGAGACTCTTTCCAATCATGCTACCACTCGGGTTGGAACCCTGTAGTGGAGTGAGCTGTATATGATCGTGACACATACACAGCACAACAAACACACATAAACACACACCGAAACCCAATCGCACTGAAAAGCATGCTCAGGATGTTAGCATTCCTGTCACGTGTCTTAATTTCACTTAGCGACCAAAGGGTAGCCCCGAACTGAAGACCTGAAGACGGTGACCGTCACGTGCGAAAAGAAAAATTAGTAAGGTTGGCCATATTTTACACCGAATGTGTGCACACCGTCCTTGTTGGAGCTTAGCGTCCGAGCAGTTTTGGCACTGCCAGTTCGCTACCGGGGAAAATCGCTTTCGTATAAGTGGTCTCCTGCAGGTAGCCGAATATTGACTGCTAGTCACAGAAGGATAAAAGCTTACCCGTGTGTGAAAACGATGTTCGAACGACCGTTTCCAACCGGGGCGGTGGGCCCTGAGACACTCGAAAGCGAAACGGATGGAAAATTAAGTCTCAATTTTATTTCAATAAATATTTGGCGTAAAAAGCAGACGCAAGCGGTTTTATTTATTTTGCTCGCGGCTCGTATCGTTATGTTTGGTTCTGTAAGCGGCTGGATGATCTTAGGTGTGGTCGAGAGTAATACGTCTTGTCTACTTGTTCGTGCGCAACGAGTCACGCAACGAGAGCTGCTTACCAAATGGGATCGATTCAATGCAAGGGATTTTTTCGTGTGCAATGGTTTCGTTTGATATCAACACTGTTATTATTTTCAAGTTTTTCGAGTATTTTGACACACCATTATGGTTAATTGGGATATTCCAATGCTGCTGAGCGATAAAACGACGTTTCTCGAAACCACCGATGGAGTTCAAGTAAGAAACACACAATATTGACTTTTACGGTTTTAAGCGCAGGACGGACAAAAAAAAACAACCGTTCGATTCACGAAACTATGTCACGCCATGAACATTTTCCTACACTCCTCTAGCACGCACACATACACTCACTTACACAGAAACCAATTGGGTTCGTCTCTTTAATGCATGCACAAACAATGACATAAGAAGCGATGGCATTTTTCCATCGTCCTCCTGCAAAAGCCACCGAAGCAGACAACCGTCCAATGTTTGAGGTCAGGAAAAGCGCTGTAGAAAAGAGCTAAGAATGTGCTATTTCATCTCGCAAAGCACCCGCCGCACCCTGTCGCCGCTGCTGCTGGCTTTCCCTCCCCGTGCACCGTGTCCCAGGATCAATAGGGCTACAATGGCGTCGCAAATGTGCTTTCGTTATCCCACAGCCACTCACTAAGCGCTTATTTTGACGTTGGCTTTTCTTGGCACTCCCTCCTCCCTGCTTACACTGACACACTCTCATGGCGCACGTTTTTCAGCAAACGAGCAAAGCCTAGATTCCTCGCCTGCCCGCCCGCGCTGCCACTGTTCCAGCCCAAGCTCTGTTTTGATTCGATGCTTTTTATCTTTTAATATATTTATTGCTCTCCTCGGCTGGCGTTCATTTTCGGGGATTCAAAAGAAGCCAAACGGCACACGGCGCTCTGAAGCGGCAGCCTGGCCGGTTTGGATAGTTGACTGCTCGGACTTGTTTGCGGCCGATGGTGTTTTGTTTTTGCCTCGATTGTGTGTGTGTTTTTCCCCTTGTTTCCTGCCCTATCCTGGGACGGTTTCGGGCTGGTGGAAGTTGAACTGGCCGGACCGGGTCGGGCAAGCTTCCCATGAAACTTTTACATCGAACAATAGCGGAAAAGAAAATCGATCGAAAGAAAAACCCCCTGCTTCGGGTGAAAAAAGGCTTCGGTGAACTTCTGTGCGAAGGAAACTCGACCAAAAAAGCGGAAAAGGAACGAAGAAAACAAAACAAGTAACGGCGCCCCATTCCGGGGTGGCGCTCAATGACGAGGCTGTTTGATTTTATGCTTTCGGGAAAAACAAATGAACGTGACAGTTTTTGCCTGGTGCCGGCGGTTCCTAACTCCTTCGGGAAAACGGAAAACTGGTGGCTGGGCTGCACCGTCGTCGGTTGACACCCCGCGGGCCGCACGCTCCCGAGAGAGGGTGGTCAATTAATGGGCTTTTAATATCGATTGGAAGGAGAAAGTTTGCGCCGTAATGAGGTTTCCTGGGATTTTCCCGCTCTGCCTCCTTTCATTATAATTTGGCGACGGATGGTTTCTGCTGCCTTTGCCGCTGCTGCTGCTGCTGCTGCAGTGAATTGTTCACGAACATTGATAGGAAATGAAGTGCGGTTCGATATAGCGGGGCACGGTGAAGGGTGCGGTGGGTGTGCTGTGGTGCGCGTGAGGCGTGGTATATTCGCCCTGCCAAAGCCTAATGAAGCCTAACTGTGAGAGATTAATTTTTGCACCAACAAAGATGTCTCTTGTTGATCGGGAAGCGACCGAAGACAAAACAGCGCCGACAACATCATTAACTTTCGAGATAAGTCTACTGTTGTGCCTTCGGTACAAACAAACGCGCAATTTGAGCACTTTGTACTTCCTTTCACGGCTTTTGACGAGGGTGACGACCGGCAGGGAAGGCGGGTGAAATGTTAATAAGATACTGTTATACGATAAGCCCTTCCGCTGGTTTTTGGAGCATATTGCAAATAGCGAATGTCTCGCTCTCGCTCGTATGACTGTCACAGAGAGATTTTACCCCAAAAAACCATTAATTTAATAAAATGAACTACACGCGTTCTCCTACTGCGACAGCGCAAAAGGGAGCGTTACTTGGGGTGGGCTTATTTGACGAATAATTTGATGAATGGTAAATAATCCGTTGCGTGGAAAAGCTTAACACATTCCCTCTCGACATCGGTTCGCCATCCGTCGGGCCAGTTTCTTTCGGCTTGTGCCATTCACGACGGATGTTTTTCCATCTCATGTGTGAGTGATTGTGTGTGTGCAAATGAAAATTTCAATAGCACTTCGGAGAATACTCCAAGCCAATCCCGAACAACATTTGGCCTCCAAAACGGCCACTGTTGCGAATGATGATGATGATGAATTTATTGCATATTAATTAATTTGCCATTTAACATGCGCGAAATATATCAACTCGATCGGATTTCGTTGATTGTATCGCAGATAATCAGCATTGAAGATGGGCACCAGTGCCGACCAATATGGAGAAAGGGCCGTAGCAAGCAGCAAAAAACCAAAAAAAAAGGACACCAATCGAACACGCCAGTGTATTCAACAACTGGATTTTCATTTTGAAGCACATTCCAATTTCGGGGCGCAGTAAAGCGCGCAGCACTCCCCACCCATTCACAGTACTTACCGTGCGTGCACGCGGCAAAGCCGCCCTTTCCGGTGTATAAATCCATCGATTTAGCACAAATTGAAAGTGTGGCCACCCGTTTCGCCATTGGCCATCGGGAAGGGGTATCGATTATTCAGTGTGCATGCAATGATTACCAGCTGGAAAATCTAGGTTCAACACGGCGGATTGCAGAAATGGGCAGCCTGCACCCAATAACCCATTGCGTACGATGATACGGTGTTTCATTAATTAAGCGATTTCACGATATTGCGCTTGATAGTGGAATATTGCAATCGTGGTGTATTAAACAGTGTCGTGATGGTATTGAAATATGCACGTCGCTATTGTTAGCCCGAGTTCGGTGAGGCGTAGTGTTTCGGATTTTCGCCAGCCCGGTGATGCATACTTTGCGACGATTTTCCCCAAAATTCCCCCGCAACTATCGTTATTTACTACGACCTGCATCAAAAATTTCAACTAGAACCGCACCGTTCGCATCAAAATTGTTTAACATTTCCCATTTCTAATTAAGATTCCCGGGGCAAGGGAGCTTTGCAGTACCTTTACGCATCGAAAACGCTTACTCTACCGAAGAATATTCAAATGCAATGGCCATTGCACTTCGCCTAGCGCATAATGCTGGCGGTGATGGTGGTGGTGGTGGTGGTGCACATGGTGCGCAGTCAAGCGAAACCCCCGGTGACAAATGAAGGGTTGGTTATTGGAACATAATGTTCACTTTACAACAAATTGTACTTCAACCCGTCAACTTGAGCGCATGCAAACTACCGGCATGAAAGCGAAGCGTGCAGCATGCTTCCCATGCAGAGGCCCACGTACTGGAGTGCACGTAAACCGACCACATGCGATGCGTTTACATTGAGATTTCTTCCATTCGTTTCGGTTTAGTCTACCACCATCACCATCGTTGCCTTTTACTTACACACACGTTTCGGCCCGTCCGGCCGGGCCCGTATCAGTAAACAGGCTCGACGTACGTGAATGGAGTGTTTAATTTGTGCGTTTGCATACGCATTGCATCGATGGAAATTAATACTATGTCCACAGGAACTCCGAGTCCGAGTGCCAGCTGGGCTGGGACTGCACGATGAGGGTATCGATGGCTAACGACGAGCGTTTCCCGGGCAAGGGGTTATAAAACAAATGAAGGCTTCAACAAACACACACGCTGCTACCAAGTTTCTCAGAGTCAAATGGTGCTGTCGTGCTGCTGCGGGAGGCTTCTGGAAGAGCAACTGCTTTTTTGACCGTTTGCTGAGACAATATAGAGGAGCGGTACTTCCGTGCCGTAATGTCACCCCAGTAAAATGTCTGATTCAGATAGATAAACTTGAAATAATGCACATTTCCTGGAAAAAAGAAAGTCTTTTTTTTCTTTGTCTTACTATACATAGAAATGATTGAACGATATTCAAGAAGGCTTAGCTCACACTTTAAGGCCTAGATATTGAATTTTCTTTTGTAAGACCACTTCCCACCGGCTTCTACGAGCACAAGCATCTGTAGCACAAGGCTATACAGCTACCATATCATCCATCCTCTCGAGAAACAAGTCAATCGCTGTACGCTTCGGGGCGTGAAGGTGAGAAAACGGCATGACTTCCACATAACCTTGCCCCAGTATCGAACTTTCTAACGCTCATTTCTTTCTCTAACCCACGCAACTGCCGCTCGCTTGTTTCCCTGCGGGGCCTTTCGCTTTCCCGCTGCCCTATTGCCACTTGCGTCCTGCAGTGCTTGACTGTGCACCTTTACAAGGATCTCTTGAGCCGCTCGACAACGCCGATGTTACCCGGCGCTCATCCTTTTTGCCATCGGTCGTGCTGGTGCACCCCGTTCGGCCTGGCTATCGATCGGTGAGAGAATATGTAATTGAAAACATCTGTATGATAGATACGTTGGGCGTGTTTGGCTCCGGCAGTCGACACACGGCTTCCCCTTGGGCACCGAAAAGGGACGAGCACTCTCGAGCGCAGGTTGCCACACGGCGGGCACCGGAAGATGATTAAAGAGGGAAGCTGTAATTTGATTCGGTGAGCAACCGGAGCAAAAATGTGACCACAACCTCATCGAGTCTCAGCTGAGTGGTTCGACACTGGTCACCCGGTGCGGCGGGCGACCGAGCGCCGTTGCCATTTGGAAAAGATGTGAAAGTGTTTAATGTGATTAGACCAACCCGATCCGTCCTCCGTCCGATGTGCAATTGTTGGCAAAGCGATGCATTCAGCAAGGGCAGCGCCATACTCACAGACACGCATCCGATGGGGAAATGGCACAGTGCACAGTGCTCTACTTTTCTCCGATTTGGCTCTAATGATTTGGAATCGGACCATATGACAACACGTGATCAACGCGACGGGACTGTTCCAGCGACGTGCGGCGCAGGGGTAAAGCGACACACAACCGAACGACATCATTCGGTTGAAGGGTGTAATGCAATAGAAAGGAAAAACTTGTTTGTTTTGAGGATGAAGACAGATAATCGCCTTCGTCCGGAGAGCTCAACTCTAACACAAACAACTCTACACGACCCCCGTTGATGAAGTTCGTGTTCGGGGCGGACTAAACGGGGACACTATTGGCAAATCAATGCGAATTCGGACTCTAATCGAGACAAATGATGACAAATGCGATGGTAAGCCTCTTTTATTTTCGAAGCGCGGTTAAATTGATGCATCACACGAAAGGATACAGATTGAGTTTTCGACCTTTTCGGCTACACAACAGCTGACAACGGTTTAACCGTTCCGAATATCCTTTAGTTGGCAGCTTTACATCGCTGTTACCAAGGGGGAGAAAGGCTGGAGCATGATTATTAACGCTGCGCTGCCTCGGTATCTCGGAGGGCTTTCAACTTGGTCGCTCGCTGCGAGGCTGCTAGCCAGACGTAGCCAAACCAAATCTAGCCCGGCAGCACGATCCGATGGAACGGATGGTGCAGAATGGAACGCATATCTGAGTAGGTAATATTAATTTTGCCCCCAATTCTCATTCTACACACACACACACACACATCATCCGACCATCGAATTGGAGATAGATGATTGTTTCTGTATGAGCTCTACCGAACCGAACCGACGGCGTACGGTTCCATATTATTCCACCCAATGTGTGCTCAGCCAGGTGCAGCATTACGCTGTGGAAACTGCTACATCAGCTTATAAATAATATCCTAACCACACTTTTCTAGCTCCAGCTCTGCCCCCTTGCCCGCAAGGATGGGCTCACGGGATTGGCTTCGATCGGCGAAAGCAACGGGGTGGTAGTCCCAATGATTCTCGTGCAATGATATGAAATTGCACCACATGGGAGAAGATTAATTTCGATACCTGGTTGCATCCATTTTTCCTCCCACAATATACCCCCTTTTGCGACCCACGAAACACCACGACACTCTACACTCGGTCATGCAATCACAATAGTAAGCACGGGCTGGGATGCAATATCTATTCCATTATTGGTTGGAATCAATAAATCGTTCGCTTAGAGGACGACACAAAGGCACAGTTAGTTTTTTTTTGTTTCATTGCCTCTATTTTCCAACTACAATCCCTACACCATTTTCCTGCAGTGACAGGTGAATTTGAATATCACGCAAGCGTTAGAATCGCAATGAACTGTGGACTGTGTTTCGTTTTTTGCTGCACCGAACGATAATAGAACGATCAAATTAAAAGTGAAATTATACAAATGCATTCTCTGCTACGATGCGGCGACGGTAACTTAATGAGCTAATGCCCGTTTTTGCCGAGGGAAGGTATTTGTGTAATTAACTTTTTACAGCGTAATTAACTACAGCGCCGTAATAGAACAATGTTGTATTATTCGATAATTGGCATGCGGTGTTCCGGCCGCAGAGCATATTGACAGCGGTGCCACTTTGTGGGCAACCGAAATGTAATATTTTATACTAAAGTAAAGCACACCTACGACTGTTTGTGGATGGCTAGCAAACGTCCAAACCCTATTCAAACAGTTCCCCCGCACATACCACCGAAAGGTGTCTGGTGAAACTCGTGCCTGTGGTTGGGATCGTATGGTGGAGTACTTTAAATTCCGGATGCGTTGGGAGGGGATATCTACAAAATGTATGTGTTTGTGAGTGTGTGTGTGTTGGAGAGCATCGTCCAAACAAGGCACAAGCGGACGAAAACCTTCCCGCAAAAGGGAAACATGCTGCCAAAAGTGACAAAAAAGGAGAATATAGGAGGCGGCTTAGAATGATTGATTGGTAAACATACTAATTTTCAAAGAAGCACCCATGCACAAAACAGTGCTCAACCACCGAAAATCGTCCGCAAGCTCAATAACATCCAATCAATCTTTTTCCCGCTCGGCATCGTCTTGGTCTGACACTTTCAAACTCGGCGCGCGCGTACGCTTTGGAAATTTGTCCGCTGGGAATCTAGGCATCTTGTGGGTATCGTCATTTCTTGCGGTTTTCTGGGTTGGAAGAAGAAAAAACAGGTTGGGAGGGGGGTGGGGGGGAACAAGCAAAGCGATCGGGTGCCGGGCCGGCAAAAGTGTTCAGCTTGACGCAAACGGCACCCAAAACAAACGGACGGAAAGATGGAGCACACGGCTGCTTGTGGCAGGCATCCACGGCAACAACAGCAGCAGTAGAAGCAGCACCAAAGCCCGGGGAAGCCCGGGAGATAACTCCCTGGATCCACAATCCCAACCGAATGGCGCGAATCACTTTCAATGAGGTACGCTGATGAAGAGTAATGATTAAAAATCACCAAAAACTCCTCGTTCTCCGGCACGCTGGATTGACAAACGGTAAGGGAGTATGTGAGTGGGTGGGTGTGTGTGTGTGTGTGTACACAGGGAACGAAATTCAAGATCGGCCGACACGCCCGACCACAATACGGCGGAGACACTCGGTGTCCGTTTCGGCGGTTCATATATCACCCATAAAACACCGATCACGCACCCGAAAACCCATTTATAATCTGTACCGTGCGTCCGGGGTGGCCCGGGAGTGGGCAGACCGGGATGGACCAAAGGGTAGCGTTGTGCTGGGAGGATAAAATGAAAACCTGCAGGATAACGCTGGCTGAAATTGGACAGTTGCAAGACCAGAACGAACATCCGATAACAACTCGCAGCCGAGATAATCTTCCAGCCCATCGGAGCGTTGGCATGCGCGGTCACGGGGATGGCCGCGGGGTCGGATGCCAAATGGACCGCTGGCTGAACCTCGCCTATCGTGGCTTTGTCCGACCCGTGGCTTTGAACCATCAACGGTCATTCGGGAAATGAACCGGTGGGCCAAACCGGCTTGATGTCTCGATGGTCATAAATAATAAATCGATTTATGGCTTTCGACATTTCTATCTCCGCGTGACGACAATGGCGCTCGACGGAAATTTCGGGACGGTGGTGGCGGTATTGCCCCCGGACCGCGTACCGGAATGAACCGGAAAAAAGCCCTCCTCGATGGATTGTAAAGGCTGACCAATTATGTGATGGCAAAGCTGTGTCAGCATCAGCACCGGACCGATGATGGGTGGGAAGCTATTTTTAAGCGAAAGCGCTGGCTTTTTTATGTTTCCTCAATATGGTTTTGGAAAGTGTGTGCGGCTAGTGTGGTGCGACAACGATTACCCCATTTAGAATCGTGTGCCAAGCAAGCTGATTTGTTTATGCACGAGGCATGGTTTGACATTAAAAATAATCTTATCCAATAGAATGCTTACTAAAATTATTGCCAATGTTCGGTGACACGCGACGATG
Source organism: Anopheles coluzzii (assembly GCF_943734685.1). Classification (NCBI taxonomy): domain Eukaryota; kingdom Metazoa; phylum Arthropoda; class Insecta; order Diptera; family Culicidae; genus Anopheles; species Anopheles coluzzii. The sequence goes on along the minus strand of NC_064671.1, from coordinate 94,707,401 downwards.
GAAAAACGTCAATATTCTACGCTAAATCATAGCCAATTTATAAAGCCTCATCAACCTATGTCACGCAGATACACCCATTTGTCATATGTTTAATACACGCAACGAATCATATGACCTAATTTCAACCTACCCTACTCGTAACTGTGTCAATTTGCACTGACATGGAAAAGCGGATCCCGCCATTGCCCAACATCTGTGCTGCGGTCCGTTCGTCAATAAATTCCGCCAGTGATTTGAAGGACTTCGTGTCGTCTTTACCTAAATACTGCCAACGGTACACGATCTACCCAATTCCTTGGTACGGTGTGTGATTGCCACTGGTTTGAGCCGTCCCGACGTGACGATGAATTGGGGGAGAAAAGCATTCGGTCGTTCTAAGTACTGCCGGGTGCTTGGTTCGCTAGGTTTGCATGGATCGCTGGCGCTGCGAGGCAGGCTGACTGGCGACGGTGCGGTATAAGGTTACAGACTAAATTGAGTGGAAAAGAAACGACCGTGTTTATGGTATTTAATGTGTTTCTGCCCTGCTTTCCGACATTTTGATTCCGACTACCAATCGCCGAAACAACAACATACCTGACAGCGGAACATGAAAACTTTTCTCTCCAATGTTGGGCAGGATTTTTCCCCGAAGCGCTTGTCCGCCGCTTGCTGCGGTGTGCGGTGTTTGTGTTTTGCTTTCCGGTTCCGGTTCAAGGCTCGATTGGCTGGCTGGAGCGAACCGTTTGCGCCACTGCCAGAGACAACAGATTGTGCCATATCACCTAAACAAACGACTGATTTTCTCATTTCCAGAGCTACGAGGCGGAGCGTAACGGCACGAGACGAACCAAAAAAAAAAGGAACAAAGGACCCCGCTCGCTGTTTGTCTTTTGCGACTGGTTGCGACACCGTCTTTTCGAAGCCAACATTGGCGGATATTTTGTGCAGAAGTTTGGCCGTGTTTTAAAATGGCAAACATGGGCATCAATCTGTAGTGAGGCTGCAGTTTTCCTGGTAAATGTTTTTCCTATACAACATCGACTATCGGCAATACGGGAGGCCATCCGGTTGGAGCCAGCCAGCCTAGCGGAACTCAAATCAGGTCTCCAAGTTTGCGACCAAATTTTAAACCATTCCACACTGGTTATGCCAAACATAGCTAATATGCCAAAAAACTTTACACGAGCCCATCTCCCAAATCACTTCATCCGTATCTTTTTTATCATTTCATTGAACCTACGCTTGTTAGTTGGTAGCTAGGAGACATAATGATACCCATGTCCCATTTGTATGGAAAATATGCCTATTACCGCAATTTTTATTGCCAACTTATGCCTTGGAGCACATAAATTGCTAGGCATGTGCTCGAAAGCGAAGCGTTTTCCCTCCGCTCGTGATTATGCGGACACAAGTTGTACGACCATCGACTCATTGAGCAATGTAAATTGGTAGAAATTTGCCAATTCTAGAGCAGCTAGATTATCATATCACAACCCATCGGTCGATGAATCCCGTTTTCAATCAAACCCACCTCTAAAATGAACAATTCTCTTCATTCCATCCGGCAACCACTTTTTCATTACGAAAAAGAGAATTCCCATTGATCGTCCGTACCTTAAAGAACACTCGTTATCGATTACTCTTATCCTTTCCTGATAGCTGAGCTGTAAGAAAAACAGAACGGCTTGAGAGCGTATTGCAACTAGCTGCAAATTAAATTGAATCCTTGTTAGATTGAAATTGAATCGTCCGATGCAAAGCACCTCATCGTAGAACCTCATATGTAGGCAGACACTTCTGATCATCAGTAATCGGTTGAACACATCTTGCTGCAAAAAGAGAGCAGTTCTCGATATCGTTTGAACTTTTACGCAGGCACAGACACGCACACGTATAAGCGTGTTATAGCTGTGTGTTCTTATCTGTAGCAAAAGCTTATGTAGCAAACCAATACTATAACAAAGCAGATCCATTTAAAGAGAGCTTTGTATAAGATGCTCAAAAATATATGTTTTTCATTGACCTTTCTTGTTTGCACGTAACCACAAGGTGTAGTGCCTTGAGAAGAGTTTTATGTTTTACTCTATCAGTAGCGAAATAGGTACATGGAAGGGGATTTCATTGATAAGATTAGTTTTACTCCTCTTCAAAGAATCACGTGGACATTCCCAAATATTTAAATATCATCATATTTCAACTGTGATCACTCTACTTCTATTTGGCGTAACGTCCTACGTGAAACTGCCTGCCTATACAGACTTTCGAGACATATTACTTCATTACCACGCAACAGAGGCACGGTCCATTTCAGGCTTGAACCCATCACGGGTATGTTATTGAGTCGTGCGAGTTGACGACTGTACCACGGGACCGCCCTACTCGTTCTTACTAATAAGCTTAGCGTCTGAACGAAATATTTCTCATACTAATTGGCCTAAATAGCAATGAAATTTTAAATGATAAACATTTCTGCCACATAAACATAAACTCTCATTGGATTAACCCTTCCCAGCGCTAACGAATGCGGGCAGGCGATTATCGTATAACAACAATTGTCAGCCGATTGAAACGGAAAGCTGCCGAATTATGCGACAGGACAGGCCACTTCAGACTCGTACCTCGGCTTACGAATTATGAACAATGGACCCGACATTATTGTACAATAAGATTTTAAAGTTAATCGACAGCTCCCTAATCCGAGGGGATTCCATGACCTAAATAACGCCGGCTTTTGACTAAACGATACTCTGTGCAGTGCTGGAGTGTATTAATGGAGCAACTGCGAAGCAAATTTCCTAGCTGAGTATTCAAATCAATGCACGAAATGATCATGATGCATTTCTGTGTATGCGCTGCTCGATGCTGAATGTTCAGTATGATTTTGAATATGTTCCAAACCACAGAAATGGAGTTTTAATCAATGGTTTGTAAAATTGTGAACACTTGCCATCGCCGTACAGCTTAAAGCTTCGTTATGAAATGTTTGTTGATCGTAATGAATTGTAAACACATTCATTACGTGCACTGTTCATCCGATACGATGTCCCACAGGCATATGCGACGAATGAGGCCAACCCATGAGCCCACGATAAAGTGCCGCGGTGTGAAATAATATCATTTTAATTTCGGGTTATTAATTCGCTGCAAAGAGTTAAGACGATATTAAGAAATGGCTTCGGCTCGGCTCGGTGGTTAATGACAGAGAATTAGACAGACTTCACGCCTTGCTGCCCCGGCACAGGGGTGAAGGAAGCAATGATAGAGCACTAGAACGACATTAATGTCTAGTTCTCTTCTCAATCTCTCTCTCTGTCTCCTTCTCACGGCCTTCAAGTTACGACACGGAGGCGACACGATTGAAACAGGTTAAGGAAGTGGATCGTCATCAATCATGCTTACGGAAGGATTACACATGTTGGTATTGTCCGTTCCGAAAGCCTCCTTCGTTGCAATCCGTCGGGTTTTTGGGCAGGCCTGTATGTACGGAAGACTCCTGCCCTCCCCTTCGCCGGTACTCGACACGTCTGGACGTGGGTCTTTTACACTGACTTCTAGTCGATTAAGGTTTACATCGACTTCGGAATTCCAACACATTAACTTCTTTTAAAGCGACGCAACCTGCGAGAACGTTTGTTCGTTGACGAAAGGGTACCTCCATACCTTGGGCCATACGGCCGGAAACTATCAAATAACTATCCGAACTCGTACCCCTATCGCCCCGGCCTTGGTTGGTGGTCCTTTGGGACTTGGGCGTAGAAAATACCAAAGAGTCATGACTCCCAACGGCTTTTCCACCGTCTGTTCGAATGATGACCCTAACTTCCGATACGAAAGAAATGGGTTTAGCGGAAGTTGCTCGAAACCTCTGTTGTGCTGCGTCCCATCCAACAATGCCACTAATGTTAAGGATATTCCAAGGGTGGCGGGCTATCCCCCGAGTAGCAGTCTTATTTTCTTCGGTTTCTTCCGGTACTTTCCGCCTGGTGCACTTCCCCCCTGGTGGACGCTCGTGCCATTGCGTAGAAAAATAAATTCTTGCAGGAAATCGATAGAAACTAACAAGTGAGTCTGGGGCAATGTTCGTACATGGTTTCTTCGCACATAAAAGATTCATTTTTCGCACATTCTGCCTCCGCCAAACGCCGGGTCTCATCTCTCTCCCTCTCTTTCTTTCGACACAGTTTCCAAAGTTTCCGCAAGTAAGTGTATGCGCGTGTGTATGTGTATTTACTGGTGGCCGTGTGTATCAGGCGGATCAAGCAAGGCCGATCTAATGCCAAACACTGGCAAAAGAAGTCCTGAATAGTCTTCATTCACATCCGTTTCGGTACAATTTCATAATGCTTCTTTATTTATGGTGCAGCCAATTCGATGGGTGTGGAAAATCATGGCCACTGATTTCCGTTTTCAGGACGTTTTCCCACACTTTTACGTTTCCTTTGCCGGAAGTTTTTCCCCGGATTCTTTTTCTCCCGATATGGATGTGTGTTACTGTTCGTTTCGTTCGTACTGGCCTTTGGTACACACATTCGGAATTCCACTGATACGTTCAACCATCTGAGCCGTGACCCTAGCACATTTCGATTACTGTTTGATGTTTGTAGCTGTGGTCAGACGCAGCAGTTCAATTGGAAACTATTATTGGGGTGAATATATAACTTGCTTTCTTCTGTTAGCCTTTCAAGCAGAACCAAAAAGAGAAGTAACTATGGGAAAAAAATTATGGTCAACCCATGCATTGTTTCTGAAATAGGCTATTCTATTTTGAGTCGTACGCTATTCTACCAAATGCTAAAAAACGAAAGAAAGAGTTGAAATAAAGAAAGCCATGCCACACCATGTCTCTGTAAAAATATGTTCAATATTGAAGGCTAAGCTCACAGCATGAAATGCTTTGTATTGTCAAGCGCGCTATCGTAGATGGAGGAAGACCAGAATTGGATTAACCATTAAAAAGAAAGACGATAATAAAACATTCAAAGAATGTCCTCAGGGGATGGGTGCGTCTGTTTTCTTCTAAACGGTTTCTGCTGTACACGGGCGCTTGGGATCGGATTGAGGTTGAAGAAAATGTCAACGAAATAATTGTCCCTTTTTCCGCATGAAAAATTACACAACAGCTTCTGAAGGGATCTAGCTGGAAGGATAGCACGGAGCGACATTTTTCAATCGAAACTCAAAGGCGACGGCACTAGACAGACTTACCTGAAAGTCCTTTGAGCGTCGCATGCGCTTGTATTGGGCAAACAAAAGCCCAACACAACACAGCAATCATTTGGAGGGGTTTGAACAGCTTCTTCTTCACACCCTTATCTGGTAAGGCCCTTCAATGGTTCTGCAATTGTCTCCCACTGTGCACGACACGACGGCCCGTTGGGCACATGCGTCCCAGCGCCCAACATGTCCGATGGATGTTGGCCAAATTTTTCGGGAGGTCATAAATCACCACACGCATGCGCATTGTTGCAAAAATGGGCATCGATTTCTAATGACGATAGAATGAACTGAAACCATGCCATGATATCTTCCTTTAGGTGCAGTAGGTTCCTATACTGCTACGGGCTGTAGCTAGCTCTGCCTTCGGTCAGTTACTAGGAAATAGAGACAAATCAATGTTGAGTGCTATTAGCACACCCGTACCTTGGCTGATTGTAGGGTTCGTGCGAGTTGATTAGCTCACGGGTCACACGGTTGGTATGCGGTATGTCCCTTTCTGACCTGCATAAAGTGCTACTCGTGCTATCTTAAATAATGCAACGATCTATAGAAACCACGTAGGCATGTTGGTGCAGCACGGTGAAAAGGTTTGAGCAGAATACAATTAACAATTATCGATCCAAGCTATTGTTGAAAATGCATGCATGCATCGTGGCACTTCAAATGAAAGAAACAGAGCACGAAAGGGACAAACACCTATCGGGTACAACTGATCAACTCGAACGTATGTTGGCGGACCTGGGTTGAGTATCAACAATGCACACGTAAGGGATTTTGCTTTGACAATCTGTTGAAACACCCGGTTCAAAAAGGGATCAAGGATCATCGAAACTGTTCGACAATTCGCTCGGAACGATCTAAAAATAATCACGATAATTGTTCCCACTATACCCGGAGAGGGTTGGATGCTGCTGCTGCTGCTGCTGAAGGTCACAGAAACGAATAACAGATGACGCAGTAGGGCAGGAAACGCTAGTCCCGGTTGAGCGACTACTTTTGATATGCCGCTTGTTCTCTCCTTAAACTGTCAACTGAAATTATAGGGTTTCCACAGCAGACTTTCCACAATGCTCCGCACGCAAACGCCTGCGGCACCCTCGCGGATGGTGGAAGGCTAGAGGAAGAGTTAGAATGGATGAGGGGCTGGACCGAAAAGTTCGGTGAAATGATGCACCCTTCAGGTGAATTCAAGCGATGTAACACGCCTTACACAATCTTCCAAAAATTAAATCAAACCGTTTTGATGCTGCTCAATTCATCAAACTGAAAACCATCACCTCATCTGATATTACCCTTCGGGCACCGTGCGCCACGGCTGACTTTTCTTTGTATGAAAATAAATTCATCAACAACACTATGATTGCTTGTGCAATGATTGTACATAATTGTAATTGCTGCCAAGCTCTTTCAGTTCGAACATGAAAGCAGCGCTTAGCACAGAACTGAATTATTGCACTACTATCCTCAGAGTCAGCAGTCTCGATCGATTCGCAATGAGTCACTGCCGCGGGCATCGGCTGAAGCATTTGATGTATTTCCGCCAAATATTTTAATCATCCGACGTGTATAAATCACTAAGCACTGCTCCACCTTCAGTGGTATTAGATTTATCACCCGTTGCCAGCGACGCCCGTTTCGGGACCGCTGCCGCTCATTAACGGTCAAGGAGGGGAGTGAACCGAACCGGTCCTGATGGTCCTAATAAGTCATATAGCAAACGACCACCACCGCTGCGGCTCAGGTAGAATTGTATAAATCAATTTGCTATCTCAGCACTGGTTTCTACTGGATGCGGTGCCTGTTTTAGAGACGGCCAACACCATTGGCAGACACATCGGGCCTAAGGATGCGGATAGGAACTGCCATGAAAAAAAGGAAACCAAAATGGTCAAGGCAGTAAATTGCCCTGATTGTAAAAGTGTTAACCCGAGACAAATCCCAAGGTCTAGCATAATTGAGTGAAAGATTGCTGCGTGGACTTTGTGTGGAGGAGGGTTTCACAAGCATGATTTCATCATCGAGCAACAAAGAAGCTCACCTTAAAATGGAAGCATCATTTATGGCGCGACGAGCTTTTGACATTTTTTTCGGTTGAAAAGATGGTTTAACAAAGCAAACATTTTGAAAATGGTTAATACATAAAATAAATATAGGCTCTTAAATATTTGTACAGATTCACTCCAAAATTCATCTGTTATTTCAAAATTACATTCCTTTCACCAATGGAAATGGTTCGATTTTCGTGATCGAAACTGATAAATGACGATTGTGAAATTCTTCGAAAAACTGAAAATAATATGAATCAACTTACGGCGATAGATTTATGCTCGAATGTAACGCACTCTCATCTCGCTCCCAGAATCATACAACGAATGAATCTGGTAACTGAGAACGCAGCGCTAGAAGGTGATGGTTATCACCACACATAAATCAATTTATCTGTTTTGTTTTTTCGTAGCTTGTCGAATGCCCGTCCCCGGGTTTCTGTTATTCATATCGACTTAAGCAACAGTGATCGTGATCTTACAATATACCTTCACGTTCGCGCACGTAAAACATTTGGAAGCCATCTCGAATGACACTATGGACAGAAGTTGCGCTCACCGATTACGATCAGATCTGCACCGAGCACCGATGGTGGAGTGTTGGAGTGTTTTTTCGCACCATTTCTCGATCGTGTCGGTATCAGGCAAACGCACAGAACGCACTCCATAGAATGGGAGAACAGCAAGAAAAAAAAGACACCTCACCAACGATGGTGGGTCGTTGCGTTGATTTATGATTCAATTTAGCATGAAACATACGACTATTTTGGTTCACGGAAAGCGGTCTCACCTTCATCCTGTTCGCTACTCGTTGGCCATGAGCCCGCTAATAGTTGAATCGTGATTTATGGAATGCTCCAACATGTGACACATTCCGCAACAATGATGTCCGGTCAATGATTAAAGTAAATTGTGCGTCCCGCTCAGAAGTGTTTGTAGCTTTCTCATTTTAAATTAGAGCCATGCTGAAAGCTCAACTTAAAGATTTATTTTAAACGGATCCACGATTTACCAAACCACTAAACCGATTGCTCAATAAACTAGGGTATTTCTATTTCAGTCGTTATCGTGACAAGCGATTCGATCACAACAAAAGAAGCAACTGTCAAGCCCAACCGTCCGGCACTCCACAATCATATTCGATTTTCATCGAAAGGACAATTTGTCAACAAAAGAATTTAGGGATACAGGGTGATGCCTCCATGAAAACATCGTTTCTATGTCGCTTTTGTCATCGATCTAGCACCACACTTCTTGGTAAGACGAAGAATAAAACAATCTTTACCATCGCTTGCAGTTACTTATAATTCCAGACCACTGCCAGGCGCTCTTCGTGCGTTAATAGAGACGGAGCATAATTTTCAATGCAGGACATAAATCGATGCCCGGTTGTCCCAAACGTGTCCTCAGCGAAGGGGTGGTTTGTTGTCCAAGGGTGAGGTATTTTTATTCTTTTCACACCGACCGATAACCAGCAGAAATCGATGGCAGCAAAAAGGTTCACGGTGTAGAAGGACCAGAAAGGGCGCAGGACCCGATAGGCTTCGTGCACAACCGTTGCGCCAACGTGACCGCGTTCCGGAATCATAACACACAACAACAACAACCCATTCCCAACAGCTAGTCCCAAGGCTTCGGGCCCACCGATTCAGGGACAGATTTCCAGGTGAGTTTAACCATTCCCGCGGCATCGATTCGGGTTCCAGTGGGAAACAAACAGGAAAGTAATTTATTTCGACGGGCCATGGCAAGGGTGCTGGGAAAATCGTCTAAAACAGAGTCCAAAAAGTGACACAACAACCTTCTCGGGCGATGGTTTGATGACGCAGTGACAAAAAGTATCGATCACGGCAGAAACAGGTGGTTTCGATTGGGTTTGAGAATGGACGATGGTACACCAGAAAAAGGGCTGTATTCAGGTAGCACGTAGACTGATTCGGACAAATTTTCTACAAAAAAATAGAAACTCAAAATGTACGTTGCCATGGGTGCCGGTTTCAAAAGATCAATGTGATATAATTCAAACCTTATTTTATGAGTCTCATGGGTCGTTTATTTACAAACGTAGCCTGACAAATTTTCCATCCCAGCTCGACAAAAGCCATGGCGTGGACCTCTGCACTGATAGTGGAAACGACGCGACCGAGTTGAAATACAGTGTGGGTTTGTTGAATTTATTGATTTTATTATGGAAATTAGTTTATTGTTCGAGCATTTTCTTCACAAGAGCTGGGAGAAGTGTAATCGAGCAGGCCCCCGGTGACCGGTGATGCGTTTTATTGTTGACCACGTGAGGAAGTTCGAATGGCACTCCTTCACAATTTATTAGTTCAAAGAGGAATATATGAAGAAATGGAATGAGCGATGGAGCGTTTCATAGACAGCCAAGAATTTATGTTTAATTCATCATACCGAAACTATTTCTGGCAGAATACAAGTCAACCGGGAATAGAGTAAGAAATAAGAGACTGTTTACTGCTCTTACTTAAACTTATGTCATGTTTAAAGTTAATATTCAAATTCATATTTTCAGCTTTAATATACGTTTTGAAATCAGCATGTCATAGTTCGAATGAAACCAAAATCCCCGAGACAGAGAACAGACATGAAATCTCTTGCCAACATTCAGTAAACTTTTTGGTCACAAATATGCTTAGCATAGTACATACAAATGTTTTAGGATGCATTCTACACTCTTTCTGTTTCACTCTACTTATCTATCTCTCTATCTATCACAACTTTACCCAAATGCACGCATAGAAATAAAGAAAACATTAGAATATTCAAGAGTCGCCAGTCCCCGGTTTATTCAAATTGACTTGCCAGTATTAAGCATTCATGAGAAGCGATATGTGACAGTGTGTCCATTTCTAATGCTTCGATTACATTCACACACTTCATTGCGCCAGAATTTTGCTTCAGCTGTTTTGAAATAGTTGTGTAGCAAGAGTGACTACAGTATAGCATTGGTTCTTGACAAATGGTCGGAGTCTAGCGCTTTCTAGATCAGTGTGGTGAACCACAAACATAACCTTTCCGTGCAAACTGTACAATGTTGCAGTATTATAATCAACCACTCTTCTTCGCTCTTTTTAAGCAATGATGCAACACATAAGATCATTATAATCATATTTACTTAACAATGGACACAAGCAATAATTCGGTATGCCCGTTCTTACTTCAGATAGAATTGAAAACCAAAAAGACAGTAACATAAAAACGTGCATCAGCTACGCTTGATCAAGCGTAATAAAGAACGCTGGTGGAAAGAGTACGCCAAAGAAGAACCGCGTTCAGGAAAACAAAAGTGAGCTTGACCGGACGGACACTCAGTAGCCCAGCTGTCAGATCGGACAAACGGATATGAGCTTGACTCCTGCGCCGACTTTTGATGGCGTCATAAATTTCCGTCCCAGTCGCTCGTTCAGCAAACCAATCCGACTATTAACTGCGCATCTGAGACCTGCACCGGGACGCACAGTTTTCCTCGATTTTCCGTACCGAAACGAGCTGCATGCTGAGCGGTAGTGTGCTGGTTGGGTGAACAATTGTTTGCCGATTGTTATTCTTATGATGAATTAATGGGCAAGTATCAATGGCGCAACAGCACCACGACCGCATGAAATGATTCCTCACACTTTGGATACTGGAGGACGGAGTAGGAAGCCAGCACAATGGTTGCTCCGTTCCTTGCGCTGGACAGTACGTAATGCGTAACACTGTGCTGCTGTGGAATAATAACACGTGCAAACTGACTGCTTGCTGACAGGCAAACGACATCAATACGCTTGACGAAGTGAAACGACAGCTAAGGATTTATTCATTTGTCTTTGTTTGAGCAGCACAGCAACTCCGTAATCGCCCTACGGAAGTGATTTCCAGTTAAATAGAATATACTATCATCGGAATTAGATCGTTGGAAGAGATGAGAAATGCTTGAATTTCGGCTGGAGATGAGATATGCTTAAAATAGCGCTACCCAAAAGTTGAACGATCTTTAAAGCAGCCACAGGTATGCACATTCAACTCTCGACAGGAACATGGCTGTTTAAACTAATGGTTATTTTGTTTCTATCGACGTAGGCTCAACAGCGTGGACTTTTTTCTGATGCATTTTGGGTGTATGCTAAGCAGGCGATGATTAATTGTTTCACAGTCATTACCATAAGAACGAAAACTTCTGACTAACCTAAACGCTGACTCTTGTCCGTGATGACTGTAGCGATGTTAGCGTTTTTTGACGTCCCGCGATGTTATCTAAACGCTTCTCTGTTTTTTGTTCCTAACTCCGAATAAAGAACCATCTTGAAGCAAAGTATGCAAGGGTGTTAGTGAGCTACAATTATACCAAATACTTTGAGAACTATTCCCAAACCCATGCAGTACAACTTCTAAACATTTATCAATCCAACAGCTAAAGCCCTGGCGGCTGAGCGATTCTTTCTTTCTTTTTTAAATAGTAAAACACACGCGTTGCGTAACTAAAACGTCTTACGATTCGCCATCGGCGTTACTAATGATAGCCTTCAGACTTAAGCAGCACGCTTTCGCTTGATATCATTTAAAATCCCTTCATTCGGTAGGCTTAAAACTAATTTTCAATTTGAAACCATCAGGGGGAAAAGACGCAAACTGTGTGACGCTCGTCGTAATCGTACCGCTATCGTTTCGTTCGTGGTTTCCTACTGCAGCCGTATCTAGCAGTTGGGAGCCAATTTGGAGAATTAGGGATTCTTTAGAATTATGGAAGAATTATTCGCCAAAGTGAAAGACACAGGGCGACAAAGGGCAATGGAAACGCCCAAGGAAGGTATGTATGAATATTCCCTGGGCAAATCAAATCGCCTTAAAGTCGTCAGTCTAGAATTATGTTTTCCCGGCATTTTCCCCGTTGCCAGCTTGACCTGCCCGTCGGGTGAGCGATTGAACCACGTTCTTGTGTTTGACGTTGATATTGAAGTTAATATATTATCATTGACAACGTTGTTGTCCCGAGCGAGGGGAGAATTTTGTTACTGCCATGCCATGCCGTTCAGCTGACGGTTGACAGGTCACGAAAGTCAAGTAAATACGGAACAGACAGAAATTGCAATCTTCTCGTTGGAGGTTTTTAAGTACCAATTCGATAACCATACGATGCGAGCGCTTGAGTCACCCTTACCGCTTCCAAAATAAAGCCATTCGAAGGGAAAAGCGCAAGGAAGTGAGAATAAGTTCGTACCACACTTCCGTCGCAGAATCATTTTTCATCTTTTACATCATCAAAAGATGAAAGAACGAAGGGCTCGTGCAAGAAGGGGAAAATGTTTTACAAAAAATTATCCTTCAATTACACACAATCATTCATTGTATGGAGAATGCTGAGTGAAAGTAAGAATAATCGTACATTTGGTAGGCAATTGTTGTCCTATGGCATACCAATAATGATGTAATGACTCCTTCAATTCATAGCATACATTGCAGTGTGCTTTACATTTATTAACGAAAAGGTAAACATTTCCTGATTGAATCTCAAGCCACTATCAAAAGTACAACGCACATCTAACCACAGGTTTATAATCAAATAAAACGGTTTATGCGTCGACTGTTTCGTGCCTTGTACATACTTTTCCTCTTACAAAGTCTCCCCTTAAGGGATAAGCGAAATGCTGCGGGCAATAAATATCAATCGTACCTTTTGTAGGTTTACAGACCCTTCTTACTAGGTGTCGAGTACTGAGTGTGGATATTTTGTGAAAAATCTCCCCAAAACCCGTCCCATCTTAGGCATACTTTTAACTTACCACGCAAATTTCCTTCTTACTGTAGTCTGCGGGCACCGAGATAAAGTTAAGAATGTGTCTTTTGGGAAGAATTGATGTAATAACGATTCAACAGAGGGAATGTGTGTTTAAGGTACTGTTCCGTTCATGATAGCGCTATTAAGTGGCTAGAAAATGCAAAATACACTTAATAATGATGCCAAGAATTGTGCAATAAAATCATCCCAAAATAGATACACGAAAAATGTTCTTATTTATGATATTGTACCTTCTACCCGACGTCTTGAGCTATATGGATGCATTTTAATCATGTTGGTTGTCTAATATCTGTCTCATATATTCAAATGGATTTGGATTTATTGTAATTATAAGTGGACAAGCGCTAACATTCAAAGATGAATGGGTCTCTAGCCACTGACCTAGCCAACTGTTTCAGCTGGAGCAGCGGTACGAATGCATCTTTTTTAAAAAAATAAACACTATAAATAAGAAGAGATCAGCGTGAAATATGGTCCAATGTAAAACGGGGTCCAACATGTTACCGTTGCCCGAACAGCAGCAGCAACAACAAACAACAAAAAACGAATGATAGCTAACTCATGGATGAGCGCCATTCAAATGGCAATTTCAGCAACAATGCTTCACACACAAACAAACGCTGCCCGCTTCGAAATGGCCGATTATCAACGGGTTTGTAGAAAAAAGAGTAACGAATGGATAGCAGACAGCCGCCCAGCGTCGAACGCCAATAAACATAAAATGTGCATAACATTTGTTTGCATGCCTGATTCGCGGTGGACACGAATCGGTGCCGCGTGTTGCACACCGTGTTTGGTCGATTTTTAATGTTCGGGGTCATCGAAACATGCGCTTTTTACATGTCCGATCGCGTCCGGCTCGAGCGAAATGCATAAGTTGCCATTTAGTCTAATTGAACGCAAACAGCCCAAACATTGTTTTGACAGCGAATGGTGTGTTAATTGGCAGCGCAATAGGGATGATTGGTTGCGGTTGCGGACGATGAACAGTTTTCCACCCGTGCGGCAAAACCTCAATTACCTCCTAGTCGGGTTTACGCTGCACCGGGAGGTTCAATTAAACTTCGACAACATTTTAACGCCGTGTTGTGTTTTCAAAGCGCGCATAATCTTTGAGAAATGAGTTTAATCGTCGGTGCTTGAAATATTTCACAAAACTCTAGCAAACTCAGGTAAGGTCTTTTGATTAATTCAATCCCCAGTGCGAGATTAACTTGATCGTTTTGATAGAATCGCTTTGCCTTGCTTTAAATTCCCTTAACTATCTCAAAGTTCAGGGGCGGACAGACCTCACATACTGAACTAAACCCAGCCAGAACAAACACACCGTAAAGGTCCCCGGCCGCCAGACCATAAAGGATGAACGCGACGACATAATGACAAATTTGATTTTTATGAAAATATTTTCACAACCAACAACGCAAAACCATAAAGTTGTGGTTCATAAAAGCACCATCGATTGGGATGAAATCCTATCATTTCAAGCGTGCGACAGTACGATAAACAAAAGTCACAGCACGTGTCTGTGTGTCTGCGCGCGCGCGTGTGTGTGTGTGTGTGTGTGTGTGTGTGCGTGTTTTTACACTCGAAAGTAGAAACAATTTATTCCACATGCTCATGGACTACATCAAACATGATGCTGCTTTTGCGCTTTTCCCTGCGTTCATTTACATGTCGCTGTGTTTCGTTGTGGTCTACGGGGTCTCTCATCTCACTGCATTTAGTTGTGTTTTTTGCGTATGTGCGCTATCTTTTTGGACGATTTTCATTCCCGCACGGGGGATAACGTGTTTTTATGGGATCGTTTATAATGAAGTTTTCCATATGGTTCAACGATGCGAATAGTGGCAACTTTTTTAATTTATTGAGCTTATGCTAACGGTCATACCACTTTCCGAAAGTATGATAAATTAAGCAGACTTGCTTTAAATTTTGTATATAAATTATAAGTCAGCAAGTTCGAGCAAGATACATTCGAGACAGTTTTTTGTAAACCTATACAGAACAGTTTACAAGAATTCATGTAGTTATATAGTAAAAATGAAGAGAATATTCAACAGAAAAAGGAGGAAACACCACTACAAACAAAAGAGATTAAGGGGAAAGATAGATGTTGAAGATACACCGTAATCTTTATTTTCTAACAACCGCCGGAAATGGTTTCACCATATCACAACCGTGCAAGACGACAACAAACACTGCCATCACAATCACAATCACGATAGCAATCACCCTAATCCTGGTCATGTTGGGTTCTGAAATTATCAGTATTGTTTCATCTGGCAGGGGTTTTTCCTTCCATATGCACATGTGTGCATTGTGCAAACTGTTCTCCTACAATAGATTGTTTTTAATCAACGCTACCACGTAAAACGGTTCAACAAAGAGGGCTGCAGATACCTGCAGATCTTTGCTTGCGAGTAAATCTATCCCACGGGAAAAGTTTTCATAACGCCAGCAGCAGCCAGCATGTTGCAGGTATTTATGCATTCTAGCAAGCTATTTTAAAATATCAGTCAGCTCTTTAAAATAATAATAGATATTTATTTATACGCATACCGGGTGCTTATTTGAATGTTTGAAATTCCGTGCAGAAAAATCAACTTACCCAAAAAAACAACAAACAAACGTCCGCTTGCAGCGAGTCATGGCAAAGCAAATTAGTGAAAATTGCATTTAAAATTTCTCCACTTTTAACGTTGCCGTGCCACACGCTCCAGTGAGTTTGGTGCACTGCAACTAAGTTGTGCTTGGAAAAATGCACCACACGATTTTGGCAAGGAGAAGCCCTGTTACGGTGGTGTTCGGTGGCGATTCTTGGCTTGCTTGCTGTTGGCTCGAAAGGCTTTTTATTCCTACCGGTAAGAATTCTTCACTGGAAGTGGGCACACGGTACTGGAGCAGAATGTAAATTGGTCGAAATCAACATGGTGAAGTAGTTTTGCGTCGGTTTAATGTTTCAAGAGCCGTGCCGGTGGAGTGGTTTGAGTGCGGACTTAGTCGTGTGTACGAAATTTTGCACACAGTAAGATAGCGTTATAGTTTGTAGCGGTTGGTGTTGATGACGGTCGCGGCATTTTCATACAGCTCTGGCTCCAAATCCAGCCAAGGCGGCGTACGAAGCGCTGTTGCTTGCACTCCCGTGCAAGTGACCCGGCAGCTGAACCGTACCTGAGAAATTTTGCGCACCGGTCGGTACGGGTTCGCTTACAGGTAGTAGCTGTTGTGTTGTGAATCACAACAAAACCAACGCAAACAAAACGTCTCCCGAGCGGTTGGCAAATCGGCTGCAGCATCTGTTCCGGCGGCAGCGGCTGTAAAGCACTCTCGACCCTCGGAGCCATCGACCTACAACCCTAGCGCGTTTTGCCTGTGCCTTCCAGGAACACTGGCCAACTATATGCACTCTATTGACTGTTGGGACCCGCACCACGGATGTAAGTACAAAAACAAGCCATTTTTAGTGCGGTTGGATGGGTAGGAAAATAAATAACCCGGCCCGGTTTGTTGCATGTTTCAAGCATGCGCTTCAGCTAAAAATCACTTAAAAAGCCTTTGTTGTGTGAAATTTGCTAATCGATTTATTTCCAATCGAAAATTCTTTACCGTGCGAATGTTTTTATTTTCTCGAAATGGGAGCCTTAACCTAAAATAACATCGAAATAAGGAAACCTTTCACGCTAAACTGTTATGTTTTATGCATTTCGTTTAAAGATTAACGCTTGTACCAAAGCAGTCCATATTTATGCGGCATGGGATGCTTCAGCCATTGGGTTAATAAGAATATTTAATATGCAAATCAGTTATCATAACGCAACACGCCGCACTTTTGGTTTTAAGAGGGTATGCGACCTCATAAAAACCGAACATTGCGTGAAAACTAAAAGCATCCATAACTACTTTTCCCTATGACGAGAGCAAAAAAAAAGGAATCAACGCCACGGCAAGGAGCGCATGTAACGAGCTTTGGGAAATGGGGTGATGAGACCTATTGCGGCCACGGGCAGTGTGCAGTTTCCCGCAGCTGATAGCAATCCTTCCCCGTGGCATTAACAGTGCGCATAGATTCATTTCGGCGCATCAACAGTTTTAACCGAGGGACAGTTATTATTGCGATCCATTGTGCCCGTAAATTGAGTCCTGCCTTAACACTTCCAAATCTTGCCCGCTGCCCTCGTGCAAGAGGCAATTATACGAGGGAAAGCAGGGATTCGTGCAGATACGAAAGGGGGATAGATAAATAGAAGGCTTCATAGTGTATAAACCATGATGGTTGGGAATTTAAACACAGAAGAAAAAAAAATCAACCACAATCGGTCGTACATGCCTGCGGTAATCTATATCTCTTAATTTATAAACCCATCCTTCCATGCACACTAACTTCTATGCAGGGTACAAAAAAAATCACACACCCTTTGCGCGACTTCAGTGACAATGTACAAGAAATAAATAACGGACGAATGATATCAACATCTTGGAAACTGGTTTTCCCATCGGATTTAATAAAGTGAATTATGGGATGATAATTCAATGAAAATTAAAAAAAAAACTAACCTTGATCAGCAATGCTTTATGGTTGGTCTTCAAGACGAAACGTCCCTTTCAATTGCTCTTAATCGTGTTTCTCTTTTTTATTTACACCGATAAATTTAACACACCGATCAATCGGATTAAAGAAAAGCTTACGATTTTTACTGTCTAGTGGTAGAATTGTAAACCAAAATTGTGACAAAATCGACCAATGGGAAAACTTCTTCAAGTGGCATTTCTTCAATGGCTATTTCAATCGCACACTCAGCTCAAGTACAAGCAGAACTGCAGCAATGGTGCAGGGTGTGTGTGTGTCACTTAAATATTTCACCCACGTCTACAAAACTATAACCGTTGTCTTATCAAGTCGTTTTTTCCTTCCAGTTTTGCTAAAAGCGGGTTACTGCATCTTTCAGTACGAACCTTTTAACTACTTTTGCTTCCACTTGCTTCCAATGAACATCAATCATCACTTAGGCTTTACGAAACATTTGTCAAAATTGCTGGCGCTCGTATCGTGCTACACGTCCGTGTACCCGTCCTAACGTTTTCAAAGCCGTCCCCCGTCTTGTTGCGCTCCATCAGCTCGCTCGCAGACCTTGTTTAATGACAGATTTTGGCTTTCGGCTCGATCGACTCTATTTTCGAGCGCAATCCAAAATAAAGTGCCATTTTATGGTGCTTTATTGGGAAGCGAGAATGGCGCCTTTTTTAAGGGGCCACTGTGACGATATGATTGCGGCAAGCACGCTCACACCCCGTGCGTCCCGCGTGTCAATGTGTTGACGATGTATGATTTTTCACGCACCAATCCCACCCGGACGAAGTTTTCTGTTCATTTTTCCTTGTATGTGTGTTTTTTTTCTATCTTTTTCTGTATCTTTCAACGCGACATCCAAATCCTATACCGAGCGGCAATAAATAGGTGCCGAAATTGAAAATCGTAAAATAAAATCCCATCGTTTACTGTTTTAAAACTTAAATTCAGTAAGATTTACGATGCACTTCTCTCGTTCACTCTCGAAGTGTGTCACTACTACTACTGCTGCTGCGCCTTTGGCTCCGTCACTCTGTGACGATACGTTTCAGCTCAAGCCAAGAAGCCGCCGCAAACGTTTATTTCTCGTACCACTAGAACGCGGCCTCGGCCTGAAGCATCCAGAACTCAGATCAATCTCCCACTGTCCGCTTTTCATCCGCATTTTCCAGCCGCTCGTTCAAGCCGCTTCGTCTGGATGAATGCGCCCTAAAACCGTTTCTTTTCCACGGCTTTGCCTTTCCAGTAATGCTGATGGATATTTTATGTGATTTTGGAGCCGTTTAAAAATAATACCCAATGCGCGCGAGCACGCTTGACAACGCCAGCGAACGAAAAAAAACCCACCACCCAAAGTCATCCACTTGCAGATCACTTGCTCGATGGCCATGTGCTTTGACGAGAATGGCCCAATAAAACTCTTTGCAGTGCAGGCAGGCAGGCTGGGGCCTGGAAAACAAATTTCTCTTCCAGCTCTCGGGCTGTTCTTCTAGGGCGTGCTGGTTAAGCGGGCTCACAACTCGCGCCATTCCCGATTGTTTAACCGCTCCACTACATAAAACCGCCAGCAAAGAACCCGAAACAGTAGCATAGTCGACAGATGTCGTCAAAAATTTGACTCGTATGTCACCACACGCTGGCACACGTGCGTCATCCTTGCTGTCATCAATCGTGTATGTGTGCCTTGGCCCCACCAGGGACCCCGGGCAACGAAAGGATCAATATGCTTTCAAAGTTGCTGCCAAACGAGGAGATAAAGAAATTTTACGATGTTATTAAATTTTGTACCAACCGTTACAGTGGTGGCGGCTTGTTTGCACAAGTAACTGATTGAATACACGGTGATTGATAGGTCATAACACGGGCCAATGTGTGTCGGTGGGTGTATGTGTGTGTGTTGGTGTCATTACCCTCAATCTGTGCGTCGGTGCTGCACCCACGTGCGCAGCCAGCAACAATCCAGCGCCAACACACCACGCAATATTCGCGTAATTACAGTTCCGCCGAAGCCAAATCTCTTCCTTTTAATAGGATTAGTTGCCTTTCAATCCGTAATCCCTTTTTTCTTCGAGCAGCGGACCCGCACCCGCACCGTCGTAAAAAGAGAAGTAGCTGGAAGTAGTTGGAGCTTCGGCGAAGCCGAACCACGGATAAGACAAGTGAATCCGGTCACCCTATAGTCCTGCCAGCGACCGAGAGAGCGTACGGTAAAATGGAAATCTTTCCCAGTAATCCTCAATTTCCACGTGACCGAGGCACGGTCATAGACATGCAAAAAACCGAAAGAAAAAAAAACCACTGCTCGGACCCCAAAAGCATCCTCTTCACCCCAAATGGTCCAATGTTGGTGCGCAGATATTTCTATTTAACGATTATCGGTCAATTATGCAAACAACAGCCAACACGGAAAGCTTGCCGGGAATTGTTTTTGTGCTTGCGTTAATGTCCTTAGCTTTTCCTTCGCTCCACGGCTTTCACCGTTTGCTTGGTTGCTGATTAGCTGGCCTCGGTCTTCGGCCTACCAGAACCCGGATTAGGTGAAACTTCTGAGCCCGACTGGGTGAAAGAGTCACACACAGTTAATGATGCAGGGCGAGCGTACCTGCTGTCAATTATTTTAATCCTACGGGTTTCGTCCATCTGAATAAACAATACACGCACAAATCCTACGCACTGGCATCGGGTGGACCGAACTTCAGGCTCCTAGCTCAGTTGAATATGGTAGGATCTAGTGCTTGTGTGGGGTATCAAAGGTAAGCTTCTGCCAGCAGCACATTCGCCACAGAGCTCAACACTCGAATGGAATTGTCTATTCGCTGGAAGGCTTTGCTAGATCCCGGCATGGGTCACGCACATGCCAAAAAGCATTACGTCGACACACGGTAGCACCATGGCTACCGGAGCCCACACACACACACACACACACACACACATCGACACCGACACATTTGGTTCATAGCCTGAAGAATTACAGCGTTCTTGAAACTAATTTCTCAGCCGAGCAGTCTTTCTCACCACAAGCGCATCATGCACTTGTGCGATGTGATGTGAGGTTGTCCGAGTGCAATCTTTACCTCCGAGTGTGTGTGTGTGTGTCTGTGGGTGATGTTAATTAAAGTTTCGTTTCGTAATGGTGACTTACAAATGCAGCAAATGTAGTGTTTTCTTAGCAGTGCGAACGAATCATTCGATCTATGAGAATCGCACAGCACGGCAGGGCGGTGGAAGCGAAATGAAATGAAAACCGTTTCGAAGAAAACTTCAATTAAAACCCAACCGCACTGGTGTTTCTGGTCAATCCATTCGTGTACGGCACACGTGTTTGCCTGTACCGTTTGTGCACTATTTGTGCACGACAATCAATTGCCAGACAAGCATACAACCAACCTGCAGCGAGAGTAATCGGCCCCGGCGCAGGAGAAGGTTCAATTTACGTCGGTTTGCTGTACAACTAATTCCAGTGATGGCTCTGAATGTTTAAAAGTAAATGTCAATAGCATGGCTCTTAGCAATCCCTTATCGCTTCAGCAATTCTGTGCATATGGGCAGCCAATGTGTGGTTTTTATGTGCAACCGTTTCGTATGTGTACGAAATGTTGCTCTGTGGGCTACAGCGATATGCGCTAGTGAGGAGATGCCAACGAAAACAGATAAAAACAAGGAAACACAACAATGAAGCGTTGCCTTTGTTTTAACGCACACAAAACCCGCGGGACCCCAGCCGTGCGGCTGCAAAGCACAATTTTTTATCTCCAGCTAATCTTCACACCCCCGTGGTGCAATACGTATTTCATCCCAAGCCCTTTCTCCTCACATTACGGGCCATTAATCATTTTTTAACTGTACGCTCCATGTCGACCGCACGCGCTCCCATCACCCATGAGAACTATCGATACCGCCAGTAGCGCCCTGCGTTGCGTTGAGAATTTAAAATGCCTACCCTACCCCTAAAACTACATTATTAATGTTACCTACCCCATCCATACCCCAGCATACCTTTGATCGGGCTAAGCCTGATCGATTCGAATGATTAATGAGTGGGTCGCGAAATATTGCAGCTCACATTAACTCTTCACTCACAACTGGACATGCTGTGTACCGATGTGCAAACCGACATCATGTGACTGCAATTTTCGTTCGATTGAATGGTTGTTTTCGGGAAATTTCCTCTCGCCCATTTAGTGCATTGTTGTGATGGCACATGCTTTTGAGCCTTTCTCGAAACGGATTTCTTCTTAATTGTGAGTACTTTGACTATTCGCTTCACCATCAGCAGTCGCAGATGGAAGGGAATTGCTTTCGCCGATACTTTCTTGCCTATTTTCGTTGTTTTTTTTTGTTAATCCTTTCACGGTTCTCATCTCTCTCGTCTCCTTTCCAACGCCTAAAAGCTTGAGGCCGATCCGTTTGGTAGCACAGCATGCGCAACTACTCCGTCATGGTTGGACAATTTTCTTTTTTAACAATAGCAAATGGAGCACAGCGATTCACGACTGCTTTGCGATCATTAGGCGAAGCTCTTCAGGGTTTCCAGGTAAGCAGATAATCTCCACTCCGGTGCAAACACACACACACACATACACACACACACATTCATATGTGTTTGTCTAGCCCTGTTTCGCTTTTCACTGCTTTGCTGCCGTTCTTCGCCTTCGCAATCATGAGCATCGGCAGCTCATTGGAAGTGGATGGATTTCCAAATCAACATTAATCCCTGCTAACAGCCACCTGCAATTAAAGAATACCTTCGTCAGACGGTTCCGTTCCCAGCGCTGGGGCGGCCGCGTACGTGTGACGCAGCTTAAACCGAACTTTGGAAACCAGCCGTACGAGAACTCGTTAAGCTGCAGGAGGTTGTCAGTGTCGGGCCGTAAGGCTCTTACGTTATTCCAGGACATATTTGTTTACACGAAGCATGTGAAAAAGTGTTGCCGTTACCTAATCGGTGTAGAGGTCGGGTTGAAAAAGCAAAAAATGGGTTGCAAAAGATTAGGAAATTGGATTGTTATTTGAAGGCCTTGCCTACATTCTTGCGAGCTTTCGGGAACAGCTGCCAATTGGTACGGTCAATTGGGTAAGATTGAGAAAGAGGGACCATTTTATTGGCATATGTTGCTTATTTTGAAAAGTACACAATACACGTATCAATTGTTGATTTTCGCTGTAAAATTAACTGTAACATCGAGAGTAACTATTGAGCAACACCATAGTCGAACAGAATGATTAACACGAACTGTTGTCATGAACGATGTGAAACAATTCTTACAATTTCTACCTCTGCAAACCGCACAGCACTTAAAATCAATCCATCCATTTACAATATCCGTTTCGTTTATATTCTTTTTCTTCTTCTTCTTCTTCACAAAATGTGATAACAATCGAGCCAACAACGGTCGGTTGCTGACGAGCATGGCGTTCAGATACTTAGCGTTCGGCGAATTATTCCGATTCCGAACAGTAAGCTGCTCTTGGTTTCACCTAATTTACGACACCATTACATGGGTAACAGCGTTAATAAAGTCATGCTTTTATACGATTATAAATCGCTTTGCGACCAGCGTTGACAAAAGCAATCCGCCTAGCAACCACCGCAAGCATCGCATTTCCTTCGCCTCGCTTGTTTGCCTTTGGCCCCCCTGTCACCCCAACACCGATAGGCGGATACCGACCGGTCCGGGTCAGGTTTCAATCGTTCATTTATGATCACAACTCATGCTATTCGTCTCGGACTGGGCTGCCACCGGGCTGCCCTAACCAAGCTCGCTCAAGTGGTTCGGGTGCTGGATGGATTGTGTGTTGGCGAAAAGAAAAATGTAGCCACATTCGTTTGGATTACGCTGTCATCACGTCCGGCTGTACACGCAGCACACCGGGTTCTGTGCTCTCGGGCGGAACCAAACTGTACTGTCCTGCATTCGAAACACCTTTTCCCACCCACGGTACAGCGGTTGAAAGGCGTTATGCCATGATGACTCCGGTGACGGTTCAAGGTGTGAAAAGAGTTTAACTCTTACTGAGAAGTGGTGATACACTCACCAGCCATGTTCGGTTAAAATGACATCGTAAAGCGATAGCATGGAACACGCTACCCACCGCTTCACAATTGCAGGCCGGAGTTGGTGGTGGTGCCATCAACGCTGACATCAACTGCCATGTAATCATAAGCAGTCGCAAGTGATTAAACGATGAAGTGTTAATACTACGTCACAAGCACGATAAACTCTATAAAATAGCGAAGAAATGGGCAAAACAACAATTTCAACCAGCGAACGAAATATCTGACCGTGAACAACTTAGCAGAGAGTTTTTCTACTTTATTTGAACATCCATACCAACAACCCACTTCCGTAATATCTGCAATCTGGTCGACATCTTTCTCAAGGCATAAATCACAACCATTTCAACCCCTGGAATAAGCATTTCTCGATAAAGATTTGTACTTCTTATATTATCATTAATCGTTTCTTCCTCTTTCCGGTGATGGTTTACTTCAGCCTTTCCCAATCACGTATCGATACTTCCGGTTCGTCTGTTCCGGTTACAGCCAAAATGAATGCTCGCCGATAGAATTAATGTTCCATATTAACCTAACGGTCTCACTTCGGCGTTCTCCCGTCCACGGAAAGGTTCCCGAAATGCGTCGGGTTTTAAAATAGGGTCACTGTGTAGAACCCAGGGTGCTCTTTGCCGTTTGCTGACACATAAATTGCGTAAATACTGTCATTAAACCCTCTTTCTGAGCATCCTTTTCCTTGTCGATCTGCCGGTAACCAATCTTCAAAACTGGAGGGTAAGCAAGCAAACTAGACGCACAAACCTAGCAATTATCAATGGTCAAAAGTGATTAACGTGGCTAACCATCTGCTGTGAGATGCGTATACCAGCGTATACCAAGCCAAGTATTTAGAAGGGCTTTAGCATTTGAAATTTTGAACGAAAAGAACAAAAAGTCTTTTGTGAAAAATGCATTGTTTACCATTCTGTATGGAAATGGTTCAATCATAACAACATTATTTGAGCAAGCAACATGATCTAATCAACTAGCAAAGAATGTAGGGAATCACGGTTGACTCACAGCCGTATTTTTATACATGCGCCTCACTTTATCGACATAGCCCTACATTCTCCCATTGTACTATCAGGCTTGTTTACATATGTGTGGTAGCTACATGCATTTCTGTTTTGAACGCGACGTCTATTATTACAAGAAACTGACACACACACACTCCCAACGTTTGCGAAGGAAGTTTCCAAGGCGGCAAGTTATTTTGATAAAATTAAAAAATAACAATAACTGAACATTCGAGCTAAGAGCAATCTTCCACCGAGCGACTGCTGCAGTTCAGTCTTGATCAAGCTACCGAACGGTTGTGTCCGCAATTCTGACCATGGAGTCGAAGCAGTTACTCTGGACGATAGGAGTGTTCTATTTCTGTTCACTCCAATTCTTTTCTCAAGCACAAATTGCTCCGTCTTGTAGTATTTCTGTAAAGTAAGTAGAGTCTGTCATAATTTGCTGTTTTTTATGGTTGCGTGTGTTTTATTTATGGTTCTTAATCATGTTCGTACCTATATGTTACTCTACAGACTGCCTTTTGTAAGTAGAGCCAATTCTATTGAGACTGGTACCGTCAACTGTGGAAGATGGAGTCGACGAGAGGTTTCATACCAATGTCATAAAACAACTTGCAACGTGAGTGTTAAATAATAGCAATTTCCTTAAAAACATGCCCCATTTTACCCTGGACTCTTCAATTCTTCTATACAGCTAGATTATACTACAACATCCCAACCAGCGTGCTGCTCAGGGTATTGTACCAACTCTGATGGTTTATGCGTACCGATCTGCAAGTCACGCTGCGAAAACGGATACTGTGCAGCACCTGAGACGTGCAAGTGTCTGGATGGATTCACAATGACCAACGGAGTCTGCAAACCCATCTGCAGTCACTGCCAGAACGGTATGTGTGTTGCACCAAATCAGTGCATCTGCAACAAAGGCTATGAGCGCAGTAATGCTGGCACATGTGTGCCCAAGTGCACCGACATCTGTCTGAACGGAATCTGCACTGCCACCGGACAATGTGTCTGTGCGGAAGGGTACTTCAGCAGTCCGGCTATCGCCAACTTTGACGGGCTTGTGAATGCCACGCTATGCGTGCCGAACTGCGATAAGACATGTCAAAACGGCCGATGCGTAGGACGGAATCGATGTCAATGTCACGAGGGATTTCAACCTTCCGGCGATCCGTTTCAATGTGAGCCGATATGTGTGAATGACTGCTCCAATGGCAAGTGCACGGCTCCCAACATGTGCGTCTGCAACGAAGGCTATCGGTTCGAGGTTGATCGTTGTGTCCCGGTATGCAATCCACCCTGTGTGAATGGTGCTTGCAAGCAGCCGAACAAATGTACTTGCTACGAAGGATACTCGAAGGTGCCAGGCTTTACTAACAAATGTGAAGCTGTATGTGATCCTCCGTGTCAAAATGGAACCTGTACCCTACCGAACGAATGTACTTGCCATGCTGGTTATGTTCCTTCACCATCCGCTACTGAGCAGTGTGTACCATTCTGTGATCCAAAGTATGTAGACGTTGAAAATGGACTCTGCGTGGCTCCAAATGTTGTGCGATGCAATGCAAACTATCGTCTAACACAGCATCGACAAAGCAACAAAGTAAGCTGTGAGCAGATATGTACCCTAGAATGTGTCAACGGACAATGTACGGAAGGGGATCGCTGTGTGTGCCATGAAGGATACGAAGCAGCAAAAGCTCGTCCCAATCTATGTATGCCTGTCTGTGATCCACCCTGTGAACTGGGTCACTGTATCGCTCCAAACGTTTGCAATTGTCACGAAGGGCACGAGAAGCAGGAGACAACGAACCAGTGTGTGCCGACCTGTAATCCGAAAGTAGTTGAATGCACTAATGGCCAGTGTACGGGTGTGAATGTTTGCGAGTGCGATGAAGGATACTCCCTGCAGATCGGTGATGATGGAGTCCGACGATGCCTTCCTATCTGTGATCCATTGTGCAGCTTTGCTACGTGTGCCAAACCTAACGAATGTCAATGCTGGGAAGGATACACTCTCTCTGTGACAGCTTCATCTGTTTGTGAACCGTACTGTGAGAATGGCTGCGAGAACGGGACTTGTGTAGGGCCTGCGAAATGCGAGTGTCTAGAAGGCTATATGGCAATCAATGATAGTGCTTGTACACCTTACTGTGATCCCAGAGTAGTCGACTGCGAGTCTGGAGGCAGCTGCGTTGGGCCTAATGAGTGTGAGTGTTTCGAAGGATACATGCTAGAGACAGGCCCTGTTGTTCCTAATCGTTGTAAGCCACAATGTTCCGCTCTACCAGACAACGCCGTATGTACTGCACCGGAAGAGTACATCTGTCTGGAGGGATACAATACTGTATACAATCAGGAAGAGCTCTCGCAATGTATCCCAATCTGTGAGCAAGACTGTGAAAATGGCACCTGTACAGCTCCCAACCAGTGCTCGTGTTATGAAGGATATACAGCGGGCTATAATGAAAGCTGCACTTCTATTTGCGAGAGAGACTGTGAAGCGCACAGTGGTTTTTGTGAAGAGAACCTGTGCCAGTGTAACGATGGTTACAGTAACCTTATCAATAGATACACATGTTCACCCGTCTGCGAGGGATGCAAGCACGGGGAGTGTTTGATGCCGGGCGAGTGCTCTTGTTTCGACGGCTACGAGATGAGCAACGACACCGACTCATGTGAACCACTGTGCGGCAATTGTACAGAAGGAACGTACTGTCAATCCCCCGGAAAATGTGCATGCTACGGAGACGCTACTATGCACGTTGACGAACAGAACAACGTACAATGCATTCCATCTGTAGAATTAGCCCTTCACTCAACTGAGTACATTCTTTGGTTGGCTATTGCTGGTACGCTTGGCGGACTTACGGTACTGTTTGGTATTGTGTACTTCAGGTACTTCAGACCATCTGGTAGCTTTAAGACTACAGGTAATTGAAGCTTTCTTCAAACCATTTAACCAGCGAACTCATTACACTCGTTATGTTCTCTTTACAGGAGTAAGAATGAGTGAGATTAAATCCATTGACTGAACGAGTTTAAACGAGTGATTTGTTATTTGTTGATTTGTTCTTATATCGATTTGCATTGGTTTGTGCAATGAACAGAATCTTTGTGTAAATTGACGCATTTGAAATTATCTTTTCATATGTTAAGCTTTTTTTAGATTTTGAAACGTCTTCAAGATTCGTTGTATACGGGAAAAACTAAATCAAAGCCCTTGAAAATTTGCTGCCGAGTAGTTTGTTTCGAACACAAAGCAATTCTAACGCCGCATAATTTCGCGTCGAGACAGCAGTAGCAACAGCAGCAAAAAGTCAATGAATAAACGTTATTTACGACCTGCCACGATATATGACTTTGGTACCAGCACCAGACCACCGAGTTTTGCCCTACGAGCACCGGCGAGACGAATGTTATGCCGCGACACCATGAGTTATACGATAACGCCCAGCCCACCGTTCCGTTCCTGTTGAACCAGACGATTCCTAGACGACCACCAATTGGACCCAGGTTTTCAAGCGAAAGTGTATAGTATCCGCTTTTTACGGTGGACAGAAAAATTGTAGGGAAAAATCATATGAAATGAAAACCACAAACTTGCTGTAAATTATTGCTCAATAATAAATATTTCCCTACGAATGTGTACTATTCTCTTTCCCTCTCTTACACTTCTACCGGTGTTTGTAGTTGTCATTCGTGGCCCCATTAAAATCGCATCGTAACGGTTAGCCCTGGTATGCAAAACTCAGAGCTCCACCATAATATATCCACGGTTGCCCTGCGAAGGATGCCTATCCTATCAGTTCTCCCGTTCCCCGAAATGCAAAGCAACCCAACAGCAAACATAAAATGGGGTCACATAAAACATGCATTCAAATTATTCAAATTGCCATTAAATGATATACTTCCTGCTCCCTCTGATTCTGATAGTCTTTTCATTTGCAATTGCGGTAATCAAGGCGGTCCATCACACATTTTAACCGATGTGTACATCACTTTAATGGGTTAAAGTTTCGGTTTTATGTAAAAGCTCTAGCCTTTAGACAGCGCTATCGCCAAGAAAGTGAACTGCGAGCGAAGAAATCATCATCACGCAAGCTGTGAAACACGGCTATTTAACACATTGATTAATCATCCGAAGGAACTAGCTATTAATCATCTGCTGATAGGAGAATCAAAATGGATTTCGATAGAGGCGCCTCAATCAAAAGCTGGTGTATGTGTTTGGTTCGAAAACAATTTAACTCTTGAGCTTCGCTGTGGAATTTTCTTCTACATGTTGGTGTTTTCGTAAGGCGAAGAAGAACAGGACGACCGTAAACCCACATCAAATCGAGCATTGGGTCGGTTTACTCACCAGCTTCTGCTGATGGTTATAAATGTGTTGATGCGATCAATTGACAGGTAAATTTGAGAATGATATATTTCTACAGCGGCTGTGGAATGGTGCGTTTTTAATGATTGCAGTAATCAAATTGTTGAAAACTAGTTACGATTAGTCATCAGTCCATGGACCATTTAGGCCACTTACATGATATTCGCTGATAAGCGGAGGCTATGATGGAGCTGGTTCTGTTCAGTGAGCAATTGTTACAGTCATTCTTTTGCTGATAGCTTACTTTCTGTTTACGATTTAAATAAATCCCCTTTCCGCTTGGCAGTCAAGCAGACTCATTGTTCGACGTCCAACATTCTTAGGCCCAAAGTGTAATCAACTGTAGCTTAATTCTTCGCGCAGCCAAACACTCCTAATGAAGCTATTTTACGAGTAGCAACCACCAATGACGACAGCCAAACAATCGTTGGGTGTCGAGTGGGCAGTGTGTGTGTATGTGTGTGGGCAACACTCATAAATTAGCATTAATATTGCTAAGCTCACAGTGTCGTATTTTTGCCATTTCCGCAAACTGCCGTTTGTTTCTCTCCTCCCACTCTGTACGCGACACCGTTTCATTTTTATTTCGCGTGGAAAATGTTTTTCCGCCCGCTACGCAATCCATGGGTCACGGCGCTTTGGTGCGTGTCTGTGTGTGTGTTCTTTTCGGTGACCCGGTACAGAACACGACCATCGTTTGCGTACAGCGGAGAGTGAACAGGGCATTAGCTTTTCTTAACCACATTCTTATTGCTGGCGTCTTATCGGGTCGCAGTTCACACAAGCCACCGTGCGAGAAGTTGACGTCATGTTGACGCGCTCGGCTAAATCCTAACCTCGCGCAAGGTTACGGGGCGGCCCTTGGGTGACGACGGCCTGACGGTTTGTCGCTCGGTGAAGTAGCTTTTTGACAGCGGAAAGCGATACGCTATTGCATGTATGCATGAAATGAAGTGATTATTACATTTTGCTTTCAACTAAAACCACCCCCACCACCATGCTTCATCCCTCCGCGGGACCCATTCGCAATGGCCAGTGCCAATTTCGTCGGCAGTTTTTCTCGAGCAATTTGTGTGCTCTAATAACTCACCTTAATGCGAACCGTCATACAAATGGCTTTATTTTCCGTCGGCATGCTAACAACGCCGGAAGTTGGGGCCGCGGTGACGTATGAGTGAAAATGGGGCATGTTTGGCCTGACTTGATAGCCATCGGCAAGCGTACGGTACGATAAGAATGGAGCTTGATGCTGAGCTGAAGTCGACGAGTGACAAATGATGCCCGATTATGACACCAGTACAATCTTCTAACGATGTCATTTTCGCACTACCCCTAACATGGTTGATTATATCGTCAAAAACTACGCATAATTCGTGATTAAGTGTGATTTTTTCCACGTCGGCAGCTGATTAGCCTGTGCCAATTTCCATCGTATGAAACATGTTTATTTGTCATCGTAAAAGATCATTTTGAAGGTTTAATTGTATGGATAAAGGAAAAGACTGTGTAATTGTACGTCTTATTTCTAGAACCATTCTACTGATCGTTGTATAAAGGAAAAGACGAAATTGTACGTCTTATTTCTAGACTTTGTACTGTGGAATCCAATGTTGTTGTACTCGTTGTACTGTGGAATCCAATTCGGTCATGGAGAGCACGTGGACATGATAACCATTTTATTCGAAAAAGCTTACATATTCTTCGAAAGCCCGCGACGGTGGCCCCTCGGGGCCAATGATATCATTTATCATTACGTCAGCAAGCAGCTACCAGCTACCGATGCTGCCAAAAGCGCGCCATATAAACGGCGCCTCCGAACTGCAACAAGCAAAATGTTGCGGTAGGTTAATTTACCAAGCTCACCTTTCAGCTTTTGGGTCCCCTTCAAGCTGGTACACGTGTACACGGTGCTACCTTTTCGTTTTTTGCGCCTCCATTTCTATCCATTACCTCACGACACAAAATAACGAAAGTCGGCTAGCTTTGGCTTCCCTCGAGGGTACAATTATGACGTTTTTGTGTTCTTCGGTTGCTGGGCGCAAAAACTAAATTTATGCAGCGTTAAGGATTCCGTCCAGAGACCCGAGGACACGCGGGTTTTGTCTTTTATCCTTATTCCCCGCGCTGTCACACTTAAAATCCCGGTTAGCTGACGTTGACGAAGGTTTTGTGCCGCGTTTTGGAATCGATTATGGTTTATCCGCAAGGTGGCGCCTCCCGGCGCGTGGCCCTCTACGCCATGCCGTGACGTGTGAAGTGTTTCCGGAAGATTAGGATAAATGGGATGCTAAGTGAGTGTGTGAAACTTTCGTAATGTTCCGCAACATGGAATGGTTACGAAAATTGCGTTTCCATTCAAAACTGTCAAAAGTTTGTGAACGATCCTTAATCCAACCTATCATCGAATCGTTTTAGCCTACACATGCGCTCCTAATTGTGGTTAGGACAGAAGTTCGAGCAACCTGTGCATTCATGTTCTCGTTACTTTTCGAATCCACTGCCAAAAACAGCTCCAGCGCAAGCAGGAACCTCATGCACGATAGTCGATAATCACAAATTTACCGAGGACAGCGGCGAAATTTAACACATCATCACATAATTCATCCAGCGGACCCTCCCTTTTACGTCCTTTGCGATGGCGAATGTCCGAGATCCGGATGCGGTTAAGCAGAGCGCCAAGAGATGCGACGATACCTGCAAAACACGGCGGCACTTGATTGCTAGACGCGCTGCCCATCTTTCGTCGGGATCGCCTACTCTGTAATTAATAATATATTTCCTGTCTCGTTCAGGAAGGGTCTGCAAGAACCCCGAAGCGCCTTCTATTCACGATCACGACGCCGCCAGTAGAATGTGCAAATTATAGGTCTTTTTCACTTGTCGAGAAGACCCGGCAAGCGTACTTGGGACGGCTAAAGATGCCGAAAAATGGTAGAAACTTCCCTCATCTTGATCGTGACCGTAACCAGGCACCAAGACTCAGCTGCACCAACAATATGCTTACGAGTTTTTTGCTTTGTTTTTTTTCTGTTTCCTTCTTTGCTCAATTTATCTCGTCCGTTTTTTTTTTTCCGAGCAGGACGCTTGTTAAAGTGCGTTTCAAGTCCATGCATCCAGGCCGTTCGGTGCGTTCCAGCCAGGAAGATGTAGTTGTGGGAAGGATAAAAACAAAAGCCATCGCCACAGGAAGGAAACGAAGGGAATCTGTTGGGCAGGTACAGGGAATGGGAATTTGTCTTCCTGGTTTGGAACCGTCCGCTTTATTTGATCATTCCGCAAAGAACCCACGCTAGAGCTCGCAAAACTAACGCCAAATAAAAGTGAAAACGATGCGGAATTTACACACACACACAAGAAAAAAAACACAAATCTTCTCCATTCGCTTTTCACACCACTTTTGTTCCTTCTTGGCATAAGAAATCGATACCCTCTTTTTGCATAATACGGTATGATAAACAGCATTTGCTCACATATTATTAAGGAGTAGTGAGATGGAAATCAGAAGAGAAGCATGAAAGAAGACATACGTTTATTGCTTTGTGAGCTGGGTTGAGTGCTTTACCACAAGAGTATTTCATTCTGAAACTATCTCGAACAAAATCTCGAGCACTCGAAAGCACTCGAGCGTAATGAAGTTTAGTCCTGCTGGATTGACTCACACGTCATCCTTGCGGAGGAAGGCAACATTTGTTTCAAAAACAGCTACAGCTAATAGAAAACTAATCCCACATGTGATTTTTCTGCTTCAGTTGTGTTTCTACCGTCCCTAAGACCTCGTCCTGAGGGAAGGACTACGATGACCTAGCATAAGTCACCCATTAACACAAGAGCCCTCGCCTAATCAGGATCTAAATCCAGCGAGATTGTTTGTCACCACACAAATGTGATAAAAAGATAATGGTCTTGATGGATGGTCTGCCCATAAAGGTGGTGGTGACTTGGTGACTCGGCGTGCCCTACGCGCACACTGCCAACAGCCCCATACGGCACACCCAACAATGAGCTACTGCTGTTAATGCTAACGCATCAGATTACTGCTGATATGTGGAAAACGGCCAAACACCAATCGTTAATTGTTGGTAAATATATCAACAAGCCATTCACCTTAACAGCATTGTAGTTTATTGTGGTCAATAGTGCACCCCACTAGGCCAGGCCCGAGACCCACAGAGCTTGACTACTGGCAGCCAGCGCCGAGGGTCATAAAGAGTCGTTCCAATAAGGTCGAAACACACCGCGTTGATAGCATAAATAATGATCCCAGGAAAGAATCGCACGGGGAAGGGACGCCGGACGGCCGCGCTTCGCCCGAATGCGTACACCATTAGCCATTAATGTAGAACCACTCCCAACGAGTCATAATGCGCGAGTACCCAGACCAAGCCATCGCCCGGTACGGCACCCATTGTACGAAACGGTACGCAGTGCAACCGGAAGCATAGTTATCCTATTACAACATCCCGGAACTACACCTTCAGGGAAAGCCGAACGCACCGCACCGGCAGTTGGAACGCCCCACGTGACTGTCCCATGGAGCGATAATTTATATTAGCACAGAATGCGTTCTCGATGAGCCCCCTTGGTCCCGTCGAGGGCTGTTCGGTGCAGTGCTCGCATTCTGCACCACTGTCAAGTGAGTGAAAGTAGCGAGGAAAAAATTAATTTATAACTGAAATAAAGTGGTTTTTCATTACCATCTTATGGTCCCAAGCAGTCGCCGGGAGGCTAGATCCTCTTGCGCTTCTCGACTGCAAGCGCACACCCAACAAAGTCCAGAAGCGGATCCAGCGCAAACGAACGAGTTATGAGCACGTCTATAAATTACTCCCTCCTTTGCAAGCGGTTCTCAAGACGCAGCCCCGGGAAAGAGGGTGCGTTTGCGTATTTGTATCATCGGCAGGACGAGCATGTTTTTCTTGACTGAAGCGAAAGGATATTCAAGCGCATTTTTTATCACGCTTTCGAAGCAGGATCAGCGCCAAAGGGTCGCTTTGCGTTATGGTTGCCAGTCTCGATGCTCGTTGTTCTCGATGCTCGATGAATTGCACTTCTCGACAAGACGTTCCGGTTGGGTTGGGATTCCTTCAAGACAGCGCAGCGAGCGCAGGATAGCCATATGTAAATGAAGCTTCTACAGCAAAGTTTGATTGCTTTATGACAGCACGGGCGTAACTTCGCTAACTCGACCAACCCAAACCAAAACCAGGGGTGGAACATATTAGGTGGTGTAAATATTTACGATGCCCAACAGCGCGCGACCGAATAATCGTAGCTTTATGGTTCTCTTCTCACATTCACAGGGGCGTGGGGCGCTAATTTCCTTCGACGATGCATTCGCGGGGTTCGTGTTGTGGTTCCAGCATTTATGGTCCACCTTGCGCTTGCCCCAAATCATCCAGCCAAAAGACATCGTGTTCACAAGGAAGTCCCATTTTGCTCGAAGCTTTTATTCCATTCCACTGACGGTTAATAAAAGGGACCCAATTGGAGGTTATAATTTTTATTTACATTCCTGTGTAAAACGTAAGGCAGGTGCACAATCAATATGCCGTACAAATGTGCCGAATGTTTCCAACACACCTTACAATTCGTTTGCCTTCCATCGCTTTGCACCGTGCAAATAAATAGTATTGTCAAGATTTTCCGCCAAGGCTCCGTTTGGCCGGCCATAAACTAACTGAATGTACTGACTTGCCGCGCTCAACTGGTTGCCAGTTTATGGTACTTTAAATTACTTCCCCAGCTTAACCGGGACCTTTCGGGGAGCAGCAAAGATTTCGGGTTGCTGCCCTTCGAAGTACTTGCTGCGTGGCAGGAAAACGTACCGGGCCAAACATAAGAATGCAATTTTATGTTAGACTTGCACCGGAAGGCACGCGGCGCGGCGAACGAATTTTCCAATCGGACCCGTTAAGAAAAAGCGCTTTCAGACTTTCAGGCGAAAAGTGACTGCCATGGGAGCAGGCACAGCTCACGCATTCCACCTGCTGGCACGTATTGTCGTAAATCGATGCATATACACACCCACACACACCCTCCCTCCCGTAGCTATGTACGTTGGCACGTGGATCGGAATGTGAAGCGCAACATTGGGAACCTGTGTTTTCACATAAATTCAATAAACTACAAGCGCGTTACCGATTCGAGTGAACGGCGAGCAGGGAGAGGTGCTTCCCTTCACAGTCGGTACCTTTTGCAATCCTCCACGTGGTCAGAAATCGCGAGCAAAACGTCGTCCCCGTCGCCGTAATCGTGCGCCCGTACGTGCGGCTGCATCAACACGGTGCCGCTGTGGGCGCTTACCGCCCTTGCACTTAGCTCTCTCACGTACGCGCATCCACTAAACACGTTATTATAACACCCTCAGAATCCAGTAATTTATGGTTCTGGGGTTCATCTGCAAACCGCCGAAACGGCAGCCATCCCACCGGAGACTCTAGGTGGTCTCGTTGCATCGAAGCGTCCCGGCCCGGCCGCAAAACCACGTAACGTTCGCCAAAGTCACGGGACGATCCGAACCTTCTTCCGCCACATAACGGCTGCATGCAATCATCCCTCTCTCTCTCGCTCTCTCTTTCTCTCTCTCTCTCTCTCTCTCGAGGCTACACATATCCCACACATGCACACGCTCTTCCCATGGCTTCAGTAAGGAAGCGGAACACCCACACCGTGCACTCAGGCTCCCCTATCTGTTTCCGTTTCTTTCACATGCAAATAGTTCGATTAACGGAACAATGGCCGGGACCAATCGTTGTCGCTGGGCGCTCTCCCGCCCCGTTAGTTCATTTCGAAGGGATATCGCAATCATTCTCTGCCTTTTGGTCTGGCTCTATTCAATCCTTCTCCCGTGTCACTTCGACGGTGTCACTGTGCGAGGCACACACAACACACAATAGCAAGAAAGCGGAGCAGAGTTTGAACTTTTCTGTGCTTGAATGGTGGCAAATAATTTATGAGACGGTTAGAGTAGAAAAGTAAAATATGATACAAACAATGGAAATTTTTATACATAATAAATGTTGTCTCTTTAATTTAATTAAGCTCTTGTATTCTTTTTCAAATTAAAGGAAAAAAAATCTACAAATAGGTGAGAAATTTTCTTTTTTGAAAATATCAACGAAGCATTCATATTACGCCTGAAGGGTATGCAATACGCACTCCTTCAAACCGTGATGTTCAAAGCGTACTTATGATTTCAGCGCCCTGTAGCTATGCAATTGGCACGTTACATCCAAACTAAAGTTATGCAATCCGCATAACACCACATTGTATTCGTTTGAACATACAAATTTGGTTCATATTTCTGTGTACTGTCGAAAGTAACTAACTTCTACCACTCATAAATGTTCATAAAGCATATTATTTTCGCTGAATGTCCCCAACAGCATAGACAGCATGAGTGGTTATTGTCAACTTGTTGTAAAACATGTTATCACACGGTTTTATTTCAAAACATGCCAACTAAATAAAATTGCCACGTTATAAACATTACCCACGCCATTATCAATCACACACTAGCCGGCCCCGATTATCGATCCGAACGCATTCAATATATTTTAGTCAATCGGCAATTTCGCATCTCACAGCTCCTGGATCTATCCTTTCCCACCCTTCGTATGTGTGGCCGCATAAATGAACGCACTCCAACGTGCCAACATTCACAGTTTCGAAGCTAATTTACATCACGTACCGGATATGTACGCGTGGATTATCAGGTCATACACAAACCGGAATGACTTCCATTGCACTGCGCAAACAATAAACCGGGTCGCCGATTTATGGTTATCTGATGCCGATGAAAACGATGACGGTGTTGCAAGTGCAATTACTAGAAAATTGAATCGATTCCACATTGAGAAAGCGGTGATGTTTCCTCCAATTTTCCGATACAAAGCGTAATTTCTGATTTTATGGCAGGAACTTCTCCGCCTCCCCGGTCCAGCGGGATGCAGTGTAATTCATGTTCTGATTACGGATTGCTTCCAATCATATGGAATTTGATAAATATCCGTAATGTGTCAATTCGTTACAGACTGAATCGAAAACTATCTGGCACGTAGCGCAAACAGAGCCTTGTCTACCAATGGTAAACCCATCTCTATTCATAATGAACAGCGCATAGAGCATGGAAGCATCGCACAAATTAAAGTGCCATTCATGCGCAGCAATAGAAAAAGCCACGAGCCTCCACTTCAATGAGGTGTCTGCGAGTAATTGCCAACTAATTAAAAGCAATTAAATTATGATAAACTCCTCACCATTGTGCCTAACTTAAGCAAATCAGCTTGCTCCTGCATTCGGGAACACTCGTCACGGCGTCCCTTTGTTTACTGTTTCGCTTATCAGTGGGACCGCTTCAGAATTTCCACCCATTTCGCTGATCATTAGTATTCAATGTTGCGCTTTCAAAAGACATGTCTTCCTGCATGCCACGGTGGCTGCTCGTGGAGATGGGATTATTCGTGCTGCTTGGTCAAAGCAATAGCATCAACAGCAGCAGCAGCAGCAGCAGCATCAGAAACGAAGAAAGTCTATAAACAAACGAGATTACGTTGGATTCGTCCTTCTTCCATCAAAT
The DNA here is from genome assembly GCF_943734685.1 of Anopheles coluzzii. Lineage (NCBI taxonomy): Eukaryota > Metazoa > Arthropoda > Insecta > Diptera > Culicidae > Anopheles > Anopheles coluzzii. The sequence continues at coordinate 94,669,754 of NC_064671.1, read as the reverse complement.
CATCGCACGCTCCGTTGCTGACGCGTGCTTAATCAACAGCCATCTTTATCATTGAGCAAGAGAGGGGAAAAATAGAGCTACAAAGGGAGAGAAAACTACCGGCGAGAGAGGGGGAAGAAGTGATAATAATCTCCGTAAATGGATGTATGTAAACAGGCAGGAAGAAGGGAAGTGAACGCCACCGGAATTAAGAACGGAAATGATTTCGAGCGCAGTGTAGTTGTTGGTAAACAGCCACAGCCCACCATTTCGGCAGCAGACACGTTGCAATGGTGCTACAAGAAGTTTGATACATTATACAAATTTGCCAATAGACAGTAGGGCAGCGCAAATCAGTTTCTGCGTTCGAAAAAAAGCCTCACATCCCGAAAAGCTTTTGCTAAACTCACAACAACCAAGTAAGGCTTTTACATCAAAGATACAACTTTTCGATCCGACCTCCCCAGTGCTGTGCGTAGCATATGCCGGTTTGTCAAGCACTTGCCATTAAATTATGTTTGAGTGTAGCGAGCTTTCCTGAGCCCGAGTTGTCAGCGGACGTCAGTGCCCTGAATGGGCACCCCATTCGACCCGGATTGCCTCGAGCAAGGAAGCAAGTTTTTGTTGCCTACCTAACCCAAGCTGCTGCAACATAAATACCATCCAACTACCTCCTGGGCACAGGTCCTGTGGATCCGTTTTACAATCCGACGCAACTGACCTTACAATGGAGCCTGCCTAAACTTTACGATGTAATCATTCAACCCGGCTTCCCCACACACACTGCACCGCAGTCGGGCGGATATTACACCAGTACGCAAAACTCTTTCGTGTCCCGGGTTTCGGCAGTTTACAGTTTGTAAAGATGATGAATAATAGAGCCAGTTGTTGGAACATTTACTTTTCATACAAAAGCCGCAGCCCCAACTGCTCGGAATGAAATGCTACATAATTGATATTTGCTTCCTTCTTAATATGTGAGCGGCAGCAAATGTAGCAAGATTTGTGCGTACATGGGATTGTAACTATCTGAAACTGGCAGAACCACAGCCTCCAAGACGACTCATTCCGACTGTTTGTTTGGATTGGACTGGATTTATAATTCAAACGGCTTTCGACTTCCGTTTTAAGAACTTGTAGCACTTTGTCATGATCACAAACTTTCGCCAAACTTGCAGCAAATCTTTCGACAACTCTTGCGCAATGCAAAAACAAAAACGAGCATCTGTATGATAGACAAGTCCGTGACCGTTACTCGATAGATACAAGTTTATCCTGACCAGAGCGTTCCCTTAAACGCTTCTTTCGCTTCGATCGTCCGCAGCCCTGCCTGCGTGACACATGCGTCGTATGCTCATCGCACGAATAGCACGGTGGGTTGTTGGTTAGCAACAATCACTGAACAATTGCCATCCAGAAGATGTCTCCCAGGCCTTCCGAGTGCGTAAGGGGAGACAACGGGGTGGGACGGCACGACGGGACGACAAAAAGTGCCGCCAAGTTGTCAACGGGGCAGAAAAGTCGATCAGCCGATTGCGAGGCGACTTCTCTGCCATAAATCGACTCCCGCTGTTTAATACTCTCTGACTGTCTGTCGTTTGGGCGCGTCCCACCCCGATTGCGTCCGAGGTTTCCCCTTCCCCCCCTGTCACAGTGTGTCCTCTGTGCGGCGAAACGCACGATGTGTGTGCGCTAAATTTCTGCTGCCCGGTAGGGTACATACATGGCGATTTTTTCGCTTCCGTCGCATAAAAGATACCATTACTCGCCGCTCGCCCGTCGGTGGCCGCACCGTCACTCGAGTGTGTGTGTGTGCACACATTCGGCCGAGCGAATCACGGCCTGTGCGCTCCGGTAGGCTGCGGCAACTCCGGTAGGAATGACTGTAATCAATCTGTCATTTCGCGAATTACCTTCATAAGTTTTCTTGCCCCCGCGTCGTGGTGTGGTGTGCACTGAAGGGAATGCGAAAAGTGTCACTGTGTGCTCTCACGGGGCCGCCACCGAACACCTGCTGCCAGTGTTTGCCAATGGTGCGCACAGCGGCAAGCTACGCAACACTGGAACTGGGAGAGATCGAGGAACCGTTTAAACATTGCACCAGACAGATAAGTTCAAGAGTAAACTGGATTGTTTCACAATGGCGTGGAAATGCTTCCTTCTTTTTTTAAGATCACCGCACACCGTCCGCAAGGCGGCCAAAGTCTGCAACTGCAACTTGCAGCTCGCTGGAATGCCACTTCAGAAGTTTCCTGCCAGGGCCCTTGCCAAGCGTGCGCGCGCGATACGACCACGGCGGCCCTGCTGATGATGCTCTGCGCGCCTCCAGCAAATAGTAGTAATGTGCAGTGTTGTGTTTACAGCTGTCGCCGGATCCATTGCCTTTTTGTCCGCACTTGCCTAGCCTCGTCTAGCATCTGATAAGTTTTAATACGCCTGCGATGGCTGCTGACAGACAAAGGTGCACCAGCAAACACACAGCCAGCACCAGCACAAAAAGCACAGAACAAGTAATTGCTCTCGTATTACAAACATATTTTATAAAATGCTCGTTTCCTTCGTCTGTCACAATGCCCGTAACCGGTAGACAAGCATTCTTCTTCAGCAAACAGCAAAAACTGTTCGGCCGATCCACCGAGGAGAAGAGTTTTATGTTAACTGCATGTTGCAGAAAGCGTTCTCGATTGTTTGTTTCGTGTCTTTTTTTTTGTGCCCTGTCTCCCTCTCTCATGATAATTATCAGCTAAAGTACAATCTCTGTTCTATAATCCTCAATCGTTTTAGCTACAACCCTTTTTCGCCGAAGCACCGGCAACCCAACAACCGTACACAAATAAGCAACCTGAGTGTGTGAAAACGAATAGTACACTATTTTGATTACAAGAAGATAGACGCCGCCGCCCTCGTATTCTGCCCCCCAACCGCCTCGATGGGCAGTTGGCTTGTTTATGAAAACGCCGGTACACATAAATAGCAAACCAAACGAAAATATTGATCAATAAATAAAGTCCGCCGCAGCAACTGCACAGTAGGAAGCACTAGAATTTTATCGATCATGCTTTGCCGTAGATGGAGCCGTGCCATCGATATAGACCGGGCCCGGTTACACCTTCCCAGGCCAGCTTAGGGACACCTTAAGCCGCTCGTGCTTACGTGACGTACCGGATGTCCATCATCGGTTTATGTGTTTATTCGACTGATTTTATCTTTCTCATTGCCATATCGTCAATCCGGAATACTTTTACCGACCGGTGCGAAGGAGTAGGATGCACTAGCACTCTTGGTCACTTGGTCACCGCGCTCTTGGTCAATACCATCATCACCCTCATCATCATCGTTGTCGTCGTCGTCGTCGTCGTCGTCGTCGTTTCGCACCGGACCATCTCGTACGATGAAGCAACAGTGCCGCCAACCACCACTGCCGCTGCCACCATCTGGCGGCATGCTTGACAAACAAAACGCTAACGATGTCATTGAATGGTTCAATATTATCCAACAGAAGCCAGTAAAAACCTATCCGATAAAATATTACTTGCAGAAGTTTCTGCTTATACGTTACAGCGGGTGGTAGGAGCAAATAACAATCCCCACACCGGCACTGTCCTGTCGTGCCGGCACACTGGCTTGAAAAACTGAACCGCTTCTTCGGTCGGAACGTATCGTGCAGATTGCTTAGAAGCGTTCGGCAGCCTGGTAAGGATATGGTGTTGATAATGAGGAAAGTTTTTCCACCCCTTTTCGCGTTGCTTGGTTGCACGGGCACAGTAGCACGTGTGCGTTCCATCACAGGTCCGTGAGAAAGATAAAATTCGGCTACACCCGGTACCACAGGCCGCACGTGACGGCCTGCCTCTTCCCCCTTAACAAAACCCTTTTCACAATAGTCTTTTGTTGTAGCAACATTCAGTTATAAATGCTTTAAGAAAAATTCCACATCTTAAGAATCTAGTAACAATTAGCTGCATGCGTTGCTCCCCCCTCGCTTGCTCCACACCGAAATTTGAAACAAAGAAGAAAAACCACCAAAACATGTAGCTGCCAAGGTACTCTTTTCCCGACACGGCCTTTTGTTTCACGAGCACACAACCCGACATACGACAGAATGCTTAAAAACACATTCAACAGGGAAAATCGCTTCAAACGCACCAAAGCAATCAGAAACAATTACGTGTTTCGGTCGAAATTTTCGAATAATCGTTCGCTACTCGCACCAACCTCCCCTGCTCCCACCCTACCCCAAGACACTTTGCTGCCAGCAACCGTGAAACTGTAAGGTTAACGAAGAGAGAGAGATTTTGTTTTTTTGCTGTTGTATTTGGAGGATTTTGCCCATTTCAGGCACAACAATTTTGAATGTCAAAGCCGGTACCACAGGGGCCCTTGGCCACGTCGGCACGGTCGGCCCACAGCTCGTCTTGCTCGCGAAAACTTCACCACCACAAGCACCGAAAACGCTGAAAGGTATGTCGGGGTCAGAACGCGCTGTAAGCCGCCGTACCCGATGCCTCGCAAGAATATGTAATTGTTTTTGACATCTACAAATTATTTTAATTGCTGAATCAACAGTTCGGCCAAAGATCGTCGGCCGCAAGTCGTGTTTTTGAGGTAAAGTGGATAAATCGAACGCATCGGATTTCAACAGCTGATCAACGGCTGCCCGGTAACCAGTTAATCCGCTGTGAGTATGTTGTAAATGGGTGTTTCAGCAGTGTTATTATGTGTTGTGCGGGTTCTACAACTTTCACACTCTAAGAAGAATGCACTGCACTCCGCACAAATGGTACAGTTTTGTAAGACAAACATAAGTCATCAATCAAACTGCTCATTGCTGTAGCGAGCGAATGATCTGTTCGCGTGCACCGTACATGATTTATTCATTTCTTGCAGCCAATGTTCCATCGTGAATGTCAAAAAAGGCCTCACCTCAAGTTGCTACCAAGCTTTCCGTCTGCATTGGGCCCGGTCGCTTTCAAACACTCACTTTGACGGGATCGCAATTGTGACACAAATTAGCGTACTCCAGCCCCCGTAGTCGGGGTTCCGATTTCGAGAGGGCTTGGCGGATAATTGGATGGTGCATGCAAAACTTGCAGCAGCCCTTAATCCCGCAATCGTGATTCGCCAGCGCCAAGCGCAGCACCGGGCGGGGGGTTTCAATCAACCACCATGCTCAGACAGGCGTAAACCCGAAATTGCCAAAACGGTGACGCCACAACACGATGACGATGCCCATCGGTACTTCACGACGGTTACATGCAAAAGAAAAAGGGACAATTCCATCTACCCACGTGCATCTTTATTCGATGTGACTTTTTCTCTCGGTGTGTGCTTTCTTCGGTGGCCCCGGGCTCACCCCCTTACCGTACCGAAGCTCGCTGGCGTAACGCAACATGATACGTTCAGTTGACCGGATGGTACAGAAATCTTCTCCACCCTCCCCAGTTGGTTGTACAGGAGCGCGTAAAAAATGGCCGGCTATGCATGCCGAGGGGAGAGCACAACGACGCTGCTCGTCACAGGCTGACCATATTGGCGAACGGGCCAGTATCAGTGTGGTATGCCGAACGATAGCGCTGCAAACGATTGCTCACTTCTGTTTACGTCTTGTCGATTTAGATAAAAGTAGGTCACTGTGAAATTCTATACAAGAGATTTCACCCGAGGGCTTTTGGGGAGCAGTTTTTTTTTGACGGCCCTTTTTGCCATCGCCTGTTACTTTACGCACCGCCACCTTACACACACACACACACACCGATGCGACCTCCCGATGCAAGAGCAGTGACGGTGCTGCGGGACATGCTGCTACGCTTTGCGGGCTACAAGACGAGTGCATAAAATATTCGTCCGGACATGGCCGCTACCGGCAGTTTTTGAAGCGATTCACTTCTTCGCGATTCAACCCGACCGAGCGAGCCTCGCTTGCCATCGCATCTTCTTTTGGGCTGCAGTTGAGATTTCTCCTTCTTGCCTTGCTTCTGCGCTTCGGCGCTGATCTCTTGCAGCCACGTCTTCCTTTCGGCGGGGCGCTGTGGGGACCAGAGGGGGCACCAGAGAGAGAGAGAAATTTGAACGAGCTCCAAAACGATCCGATCGGCTTTGTTATGTCAAGAGACCCGAGTGGTACATGTACCACGCCGGGCACGTTTCAGCGTAAACACAGGAGAAACTTCCGCCACCGCGAACCTTCACTGCTGCAATGAGGCATATGTACAGACCAACAGCAAACAGCGAAGGGAGCACACAAAAAAACGGTACTAGCGTGTCTACCCAAGAAAGACGATCAAACCCCCAGCCACCGGGTGCCACTGAGGGAGGCTCGCGAAGGGTGTGAGCGGCCAGGGCCAACGTACGGAAATGCGAAACACGCTTCTGACAGAGTCATTTGTCATCCCTTCCCCCACATCCCCGGCGGGTCAGCGGGGGAGGGCCGATCTTCTTCCTCCAGGTAGCCAGTCACTGTCCGTCGTGGCAAACCGTCGTGGCCGGCCGGCTGGCAAGCCCAAGATGAACCCCGTCACGGTATCTCGTGACTTAAATTCCTTGCCTCAATCATAACTGTCAGCCAATGAGAAATTCGAATACATTCATGTCAAATGGCTCCGGATCGACGGTTGCACACGCACTTTGTCCATCGATCCATGCCCGATCCATCCAAAGGGTGCTATCTGCAAGTCCGAATGTATCGGGAATTACTAACGAATTAATTCTCTTCATCATCCTGCCCTGACTGACAATCTCATTGCGCGGTGAGCGCCGGTTTAAGTGTGTGTCTGCTGGATATCATGATTCATCGTGCATCTGTTGCGGCTACCGGTGGCCGTGGCCGTCGTTTCGACGAAGGCGGTCGGCCTGCCGCCGTTGGATGGATTCATTATTTTTCAGGGCGGTTGATGTTAATGTGAGCAATTCGCTCTTCGCCTATCGGAACGGTTTCTTTGAAATTAATTTTATCGCTAATTAACCGCGGTAAAACGATGAAAGATAGCGTACATAATCGTGGATCGTTGACTTATCTGGTCGGGTGATAACTGTCTAGCCATTATGACCGCTGGCGTGGAGTCGACACTTAGCACCTTACCAATGTAAACAGGCGTGCATCATCTTTATGCGCTGTTTCGAATGGGATTATCACACACACACGCTCACCCGGGCAGAAGATAAGACCAGGTTGTACGCCATGTTGGGCACAGGGCACGTTCAGTCGAGTTGCATTTAAAACAACGCTATCGGCTCTCTCTCTCTCTCTCTCTCTCTCTCTCTCTCTCTCTCTCTCTCTGTCCGCTTTGTTCATAACTTGATACTTTTTGTGATACAAAAAATGGGAAGCACCGATGAGCATTACAAATCAGGCAGAGTTATGCCCTCCTCTCACATTTTGTGCGGATAGTATTTAGCAACAAACAAAAACACACTAACCGCATGCAACTACCTGCATTTGAATAAAACTGTCATTTGTTTAATTAAACTTTCAACATTATGCAAATGCACCTGATGCTGATAAAGCAGCTGAGAAAATACGAAATTATTGATTGAAATGCGAGCCGGGGACGGTTCACACATTGCAGCTTATGCTAGCGCGGTCAATCAGTCTTTCGAATGAGGTTCTAATTATTCGAAATGATCCAGTCACCGAGGGAGAGACAGTGCGCGAGCGAGCAAGCGAGTGGGATCGGCAGCTCAGAGTACAGCACCCCATGCCATCGTTCCCGCCCGTGCGCCTGGGTTGGTCACATCCGAGGCGTAATAACGCCGTAGAAGGCGTCAGACAAGAAACTGATCGCTCACATTATATTGCCAATTAACTGCGGCCGTTTTGCAACAACCATTCCGGTCGGACGGAAGCGTAGAGGAACGAATTGCCAGTGAACGGAGAATGGAGCGAATGCGAAATAAAAAATAAAATAAAAACCCACAGCTCAAACAGAGCCCGCATTCCCGCAAGATGTCACAGCAGCAGCAGCAGCAGCAACAGCACCACCGTCGGCATTACTAGCCGTTGTGATTGTATTTATGGTACACCGGGAATACAGAGAGCGAGCGAATCAACTCGTTCCCTCTCGGTATGCAGCACGCTCGGCAATTCGGAGCCCATTGGCTTGATGCAACATTTTACGGGGCAGCTGCAGCTTAGTTTGCGAAAAGAGAAAATAAACTTACGAAATTTACGCGAAAATCATTCACACAGACCTCGATGCGCCGCTGGCCGCCACCGCCAGCACGAATGGTTGGCGGGCCTTTTTGCCCGGGATGGCGGTTTCGAGTGCCTCACTCGACGGTTGTTTGCCATGTCAAGGGATCGATTGTAATATTTCAAACGAATCGCTGCAATCCACACTCGCCCGTAAGACGTGTCTGCGATGTGATGGGGATTTAAAGAACTTATTTTATTGTTACGATCAACTTTAATTAAATTTTATATCGAATATCAAACGTTTAGAATAATTTATGCTCTTCTTTTCCCGATACGCTTCCACTGGCCGTTGCTGAACTTCATAAAACTGAAGTGTGCAGTCTGCGTTCATTGTAGGACTTGCGGACAAGTTTAGCACAGGTTAAGCACAAACCCGCACTTATTCGATAAACTTGTTCTCGACAATTGTGCACATGGCTAGTAGTGTTTGAGTAGCTGCGATCTTTGCTTAATATCTTTATTTGTACAATGCATGCAGGCATCTTCAACGCGTTCGCATTGTAGTAAGAGTGGGCGCAAGACCTATTATTAATATTCCCTAAAACAAAACTACTACTTCAATGATCCTTTTCTTTGCACACCTCATCGTCATGACTTTGGACCTATTTAGCAATAATTGATGTTTACGTTCAATGGTGAATAGTTAGCGAAACTGTTACACGCTGCACTCATGTACCAACCGAATGCATCGCGCTGCAGTCGAGTGAGAAAAATCGATACAGTACCCGCCGCAATAATGGTACCTAATGACATAGACCAATACTAAGCTAATGAGCAACTCATGTTTTTCATTTTTTATATCAAATTCTCACACGATTTGTTCCCCGCCATTCCACCTTGGTTGGCATAATTTTACGTCGTGCTGAGAGCACCAATTCTGTCGCCTGTTAGCCGAACCGTAGGTCACGTTTTAGGGTAGGGAAATTGTGCCGCTTTGTGTCAGCGCGTTTGGCATGCATTCTGGCATAATGGGTGAGCTTGCATTCAATGAAATGAGAGCGTCCTCTAGCGCACGGGAACCCCTCCGACTGTGCTTCCCTCCCCCTAAGGCGATCTCCTTAAAACCGTTTAATGAGATAGAATGTCATCCAGTTAGGCGGCACGGACACTACTGGCACGGCAAAATGTTACAGAACTATTGTACGGCTAAGTGGAAATTGATATCATTGTAACATACGTGAAGAATGCCATAAAAGTAACGAACGATAGTGGCGCGGAAGCCTCGCGTTAGTCTCACCGTACCGCGCTGGGGTTTGTTCACGGAGTAAGCCAAGCTTTACTTCTCATAACATGTTTGCTTCACTTCACTACGCTTGGTCCGTCGTGAGCCGTGGTCCACAATAAAGTTTATCGTATCTTACACGCTGGTGGGTTCGCTGATTAGCGAACAAATAACACGAAACACGGTGCCGCTGAGTACTGAGATCGGCACACTCTAATTATATCGCAAAAACACTCCCGAAACTCCCGGCCGGGCCACGCCGTACGCAATGCGAACATTTTCCTTTATCTCATCAATTACACACATACCTTCGTGGGCCGCGGGAAAAGTGCAAACTTTGTTTTCGTTAATTGTGTTAATGATGTGCCGAAATTTGATTAGCGGCACGTTTGAAAACGAAACAAATTCTTTCCCGTGGCCGGGCGGGTTCCCCCCCCCCCCTGGGATTGGCGAGACCGAATTTGCATGCAGCTGGCGTGCAGCGCGAAGCAGCAGTTGTTGCGAAAGATTCTCTTTAATGGGCTGCAGTTAATTATGAAATAAAGAATGCTTCCAGTGCCAGCAGCGACACATGCGGACTTGTTTGAATATCTTGCCGGGCTACTCGCATTTAATTGCTACCATTAATCCTGCGATGCATCCAATCACTGAAAAAAACGGGCTTCACTGTCAGGTAGCACAAGCGAAGGTGCGAAACGTTTGCTTCTCCCATCGATTAGGAAGGAATTTTCTTCTTCGTGCTGGGGGTTTTCATGTCTTGACCACTTGGGCAAAGGTTTCGTCGCTTTGAAAGGCTGACTCATTAAAGTGTACCATTTTCAACAAACACTGCCAGCCGGTTGACACAACGAGCAGATGTTTTATAATGAGTTTACTCACATAAAATCGTTTATATAGTAGTGTTGCTACAGCTTGCTGAATTGATTCTTTCACACTGCAATGTGCAAACTTCGTCGAGGGGAATGATGAGCTCCTAATACGTATTTCCTACTTCCGCCACTGCTAAAGTCATGCCACTGTAACTGATTTGCAAAAACTGGCAGCTTTTCGTAGGAGAATTGCAATTATCGCCTCTGCACAATGTAACAAGCCACACATACAAACATCTTGAATCAACTCTAATTTTCACGTCAAATTCTGCTGCGGCACAATGTAGGGCACGACGGGCACTCGGGCCTGAAGACCCCGTGAGTGTCCGTAATGCGAAATTGATCGTTAGATCTTGATCAAGTGAACCGGAACCGCGCCATAAACATTTTTCCTGTGTGAAAAAAGAATAATCACAACTCGGAACGAAGCTTCTGCCGCACCGGGACTGCCGGCCCACAGCCAAGCTCACCAGCCAGCCAGCGCACTCTTCCGTCCCTGGGCAAGAAGCTTCATTAACAATTCTTTCCACCAATTTTCGACCAACATCTTTGTACGATCATTATCTGTGGCTATTTTCAAATAGTTTCACTCTCTTTCTCTTTTCACCACGGCTACGCGCGTTACGGCTACTGGGGCCTTCCATTAACACCCATCTGAAGTGGCTCTATCGCCACTGCTAGCATTGATGTTATAGATAATCTTTCCCATAACTAATTCAAAATTGTTTCACTGGAAAGGAGGTTAGAAATTGTGAATGCTTCTGTTCTGCTAGTGGCGTAAGGAAAAAAAACGCACACATACACACACACACATACAACCAGACTAATCCTGCAGCAGCATGTGTGTTAACCTAATTACACATGCAGTGTTGAAACCATCCATCAAACCATGGCTGACAGAGCCCAAAATGGTGAGACGCATCGCTTCAGCGCGTTAATTTTGATTCCCTTCCATTCTTAACTTATCTTCAGTTATGGTTTGCGTTACTTTTATGTTTGATGATCATACGAACAAGTAGATATTATACGTGATAAGCTTTTACTTTGAGGTAAAGAATGACTTTTAATAGAATATTTCTTAGAAGAATCCCACTCCAAAATCCAAAGAAGTGCTTTTACCTTACAATCATCGTTTTGTTCGGCCAAATCAACCGCATTAAAAGTAAAACGTTCTCACTTCATTACACTCCCTTTGGACGCATTTACCTTTCGCACAAAGCGCACACGGCCGAGATTCGTGCGAAAACAATCCGTTCAAATGTATTTTTCTTGTAATATGTTAAACACCTTTCAGCTTGGAATTGCAAATCATTAAAAGGAGTGTGTGTGTGTGTGTGTGTTTTTTTTTTTAGTTCTTCCTTCACCACAACACACGCCAAATACCAACTGTCAGGACACGGAATGGAACAGATTCTAAAGAGACGGGTGCGCAATAAAAGCAATAAAGGAAACGCACAACACTTCATGAATAATGTAATTAACGATTAAGCCCGCTAAACAGTGGATATTTGTAGCTTCGATGAGCGCTTGGCTGCTGCAACGTTCTGCTGCAAAACGCACCTTTCCTCCTATTTGGGCGTACTGGGCGTGTTGATGGTCGGCACGGTCTTCCCTTTCGAAGCGAATTTCAATCTCGGGCTGCACCGTACAGTTGACAGTACGTAATAGACAGAAATTAATTTGCATTTACTTCACACGCACATTTTTTCCTCCTCGACTGACTGGATTTTGCTGCGTGATTCATAAAGATGGGAGAGTTTGAGAAACTCTTTTAAGCTTAAATAAGTACCTTTTTCGCTGATGTTGCCAGGGTTCCTTTGAAAGTTCGAAGCTTTATACTGGCCGAAGGAGCTTTTACGGCGGAGTTTCGCTCTTAATTTATTTGTCTTCTTCTTGCGGGAAGACCACTTTTCCATTAGTCCACACAACCGCTGTGCTTCTCCATGCTTCCATCTGCACGGATCCAGGAAGCTCCCCGCGCTCGACGATAATCTGTAAGCTACAGTTAATTTTCAACACATCTCAATTCATAGTTTTAGTTTAAATGGACAAGATATAATGACACGCCACACAGTCTCATGCCGGCCTAGAAGTCACTTATACCCGGGCGTACAAATTGTTCCCGGCCCTTAGCAGCCAGCCCCACCAATACTCGACGCCCGTCTAGTGCGTTGGTGCCGCCTACTTCGCTGGTGCCGCCGTTATGAGACGATCTATTCCGTTCTATGCCGTCTTAGCGTATTTCACAAGCGGATCAGAGCGGGCCACCGCTCGCGGCATCCCTCCTTCGGCGCACACGGTTGTCTTTCACCTTGTCAGGATGTGTAATTTGGCCATTCTTGGCGGCGGCGGCGTAGTGGGGTTTGATTTAAATCCTTGTGCGTTTCGTTCTTTCCACCGAAGCCTTCCGCACAAATAATTGAATGATAATGATACGCTGTCAGGTTGTTGATTTTACCTTCGCTAACGATTGCTTTGCGGACCCGGTTTTCGTTGTTCTAATCATTCTTCTTCGCTCGGTGCCCGGTGTGTTGGGTCGCGCTTGCGTCCGAGAAAGAGAGCCGACAAATGGTAAAGAGGAAAGACAAAGAGAACGCGAGCCATAATTGCGGAAGGCGTAAGTGGCCGGTCCAGTGCCAATTCAAACATCACGATCCGGCCAAGGGCTGAACACACGGTTAATTATCCTGCAGATGAGGGATTCAATGCTGATTTTTAATTCCACAATACTACTTGCGCTCGGTTTTCAGGTATACATACGCTTACATACCCCTCCACGCACATCGCTGTCGGCGAACTCACATTCACATTCGGCCTTTCGTAAAGGTAAGCTTAGCGAGAAAGATTCCTATCGCACAGCGAACCAACGGTAGCGTTAGATAATCTCGGTGGCGGTGAAACAACCTGAACCCACACGGGAGAACGATCTTCGAAGCACAAGTCCTACCTATGAATGTGGCTCACTATCACCTTGTAGACACGAGAGCGACACTGATTCTAACAGACCTAGTAGCGTTACATATTTACAAAAAAGCAAGAGAAACCCCCGCGGAATGCTTACCGAACATTCCATTGTCCTCGGCTAATATTTCTCATTACTTTCGGTCGGGCAAACATTTTTGTGACGTCTGGTTCTGGTGTCACGTGATGTTTCCTTTGATCGCGTTCCAACGCGACTAGAACCAGCACCACCGGCCAACGAATCGGTTCGTTTGTTGCATTTCTATCATGTTATCAACTTCTGATCAAAATGCCTCCGTATAATTATGCTGCTGAAAGAATCAAACTGCCCGGACGCAGGATCATATCCAGCAAGCCCAGCGAGCGATCGGGCTCACTGGCCACCGACCATACACAGATGAATAACAACAGCAAGTAAATGCGCGTAGGCATTCCATTGAAATATTATTTGTTTTATGATTCCATTCTCGATCGTTAACAGAGCCCGCGGAGCGAACGATACGTGGCTTGACTGTTACATTGCTTCTTAACTGGCTTGGCCCTTACCACTTGTCTTTCGGTTGCGCTGAGTTTCATCTTTCTTCGCGCTGCCTCTCGGTCTCTGTCCCTCTCGCTCATTGCCAATGGCACACCAAGGGCCCGGTTCAATTATTCAATTCCTTTTGCGATCACGCTGGCTTACTACTACTACTGCGGTGTTTCGCAGTGCCCGTGGACTCTGATCGCGCTGCCATTATCACAAGTTATATTTTTTACAGCCTATATGGATGCATCGTAAAACTTGTTAACGGTCCTTGTTTACATTCAGCGCGCTCGCAAAACGTGATACGTATGAGCCGTTTTAAAATATGCTCCTCCTATATTTTCCAAAACTTTCATAAATATATCAATCATATTTACACGCGCACCGTTTTATTATTTGTTTCTCGTTCGATCCAATCGTCCGTCGATAAATTTCACGAGATCGCCATATTCGTCAGCTCCATCATCTTAATCGCGATTGTACCGATTCCGACAGTCTGGTCGTAATCTGTGTCAAAATTACTGATAGGATCATGATTTGGCATGATTGCTTGCACGGCGAGATGATCAGTTTCTCCGCCAACCGAACCAGCCTCCTATTGTCAAGCGCATAGTTCACCTGAACAGCGCCGTGTGCCGCGAACGGGGTCCATAGCCATAATCCTGCACACGGCACACAGGCCAGCACGGGCTCCATTTTCAATACTCACGTTCACGGTGCGTGCGAACAACGCTCAACTGTCTACCGTTAAATGCTCATCACAAATCTCGACATCAAGTGAACTCTCGCCACGATCACATACTTCTGCTAGCTGAGGAAATAGAGAAACGCGCTAGAGCTACGGAGGCAGAAGCACACGGGCGAAAGAAATGTAGGAGAATTCTAAGTCATGCATGTCAATCTTCTGATCCATATCGGAGACATTGGAGATTTGGATGATTGATCACCTACCCTGTAGAGTGAGTTGGCTGTGTATCATACACTCCGGTTCCCGGTTTAATCGCGTTGACAGTTGAATGCTTTTGCGAAACCGCGTAACTGGATTTCACTCTAGTAAAGCATTACCTCGCACTCTAGTGAAGCAATTTGGGAAGCATACATTTGATAAGCAGAATTTTATGAAAATTAAAATAAAGTATAAACACTTGTTCCTTCATACAATTACTCTGCTTTAGTTATTCTGTGTACCAAATATTTGCCCTTCTAGTTCATCAATAATCCACCACGCGCACCGTATTAACCATTACGACGCTCTCCTAACGTCAGGCCAGAACTGTCAAGCGCTAGAAGCTGCTAATGGCGAAATTGTAGCTTCTTAATTGGCACATAAATTGCTATCGGTTGCGATTGATCAATTTCACAGTATAATTTACAAGTATGAATCATGTTGTCTCGGCTGCTATTTCACGTAGACGAGCGCGCTACTAGCTCTTACCTACACCGTGTGCTAATCGTCCCGCTCTTGCCAACAAGCTGCTGACAAAAGGTACATGTTGGGTAGATATAATAAATAAATTATGTTCTACCGATACCGCCTTTCACGCGATAAACCGGTTCGGGTCAAACTCGACGACGTGATCACCTTCCGATCAGTTTCCTGAGCGCGGAGCAAGTTCGATTGAGCTCCGCCTCCGTCATTTTTCGTCGCTGTCGCAGCCGCATGCGCTCGAGAACAAGCTCAAGTTAATCATATTTTCGATTGGAAATGCTGCCGAACGGACATCTAACTGTTTCCGAGGCCGGCGGGGCCGACATTCAACCCGCTCCGGACGAGCGTAACGAACGCGCCGACGGTTCCATAGCGATGCACGGTCACAAAACCCACACGTTGGGGATCCATCTGGACGGACGCTCTCTAGCACTCCGACACACGTCAGCCTGCCGGAGCTTAACAATTGAAAATAAAGCCATCTTTTAATACGGTTGATATCTCAATGACTGCGTTGAAGATCATGACAGGCCGCATCCCGTCCGATATGGTTTTATGACATAGTAAATCAATAACGGCCAATAAAACTCAACCGACGCACCCCTGTAAATCAATCAAATTAAGAATATTCAACCAAACATTCAGTATTTTTCCCGTTCGTACTTCAACAGTCGGAATAAGCTTCCCATTCACACTCATTCCTTACGACCAACGACCAATTTTGCATCGGCAATCATCGTTCGCTGGTAAGTAATTACTTTCAGCACTTGGGGCAGCGATAAGCTGCTTTCCGTGGTGCCTTCCAGCTCAAGCTGGAAAACATATCATTGTAACCCTTCTACTGGGGCTTTAATTTCACCTTTCCGCAAGCATATTTAACCTGTACAAATTGAAGCCACGGAACGGACCGCGACCATCTACCATCTATGGATAACGTCGTCAGTGGCATCGACGGCAGAAGCCACCTAATGATTGTGACTTAAGAAACGCCCGTCAAGAATCCACTTGTATCTGTCAACAGAAACAAAATTACACCTCTTTACTTGAAAGATGAGCAAAATAAACAAGAAACTTGCAACAAACCGATCGGCTGCTTGCTTGTTTTTTTTTCTCTCCGCAACTCTCTCACTCAGACTTTCAAGGACTGTTTTATTCTTATGCGCCCTTTGCTGCGAAGTACAACTTATGCGCAACCATGTCCGATGGCGTCTATCGTCGGGTTCGTTCCCCGTTCTCAAGTATTTATCTACACTTTTATCAATTTTCACCTTTGAACAAGACTACTACACCTTCTGCAAGGCACCCCTTGCCTTTTCAGTGAGTTCAGTTTCCTTCACCACCGCTACCGTGCCCGTCGTGGCGAGTGGTATTTGCAAAATGTCTCCCATTCGAACGGCTGGAGTAAAACATTCAATATTGCTAAAATATATCAATTACACCGGAAACCTTGTTACGGCCAAGCTAAATTAACTAGTTTAAATCTTTCTCACGTATAACGTTTTCCATCGATTGCAAAGAGTAGTTTGTCTAGAAAGAAATCGAGTACCACAATAAAAAAGCGACCACCACAACCATTGCAGCAGCGTCGACGGGATCATATTTCAAAAAAGTAAGCATAATCAACCAATCTCTTGTGTACGGCGGAGGCTAGCCTGTTTAAATACGTACAGTAAGCACTCACCGAGCGGCAGACGCATCTGATCAACAACGGTGCCGCTCTTTCTTTGCTATGCCAAGTCAAAGGCTTTACCTACTAAATCGTTGACCCGTGTTCACACTTGATACCTTGTTTGCAACTATTGCATCCGAAGGTTACCCGCTCGAATTCGAACAAGCGACCATAAAGCGTATCGGAATCGTCCACCGCTGCACATCCCGCATGTTGTCTGCGCAAGATCTGCGAAAGCAAAATGGCGCAAGCGAGATCGTCTCCCTGTCAGGCCGTCTAGGCTTAGTCACGGTTGGATTGAAATCAAATCTTTTCGCAAAACCGCCCAGATAACATTTGCTTTGAGTTAATTTTATTGATATTCGTGTTACAACTTCTCACTTACACCGTTGCTTAATGGCGCAGCAGAAAGATCACCTTTGCTGCAGTGGTTAAAACGCTGTCGATGCTAGCCGTATAAGATTCATTGCGCGTTGTCTTATTAAACGTAATCAACGTGTGCTATAAAAGATCAATTCAATAGGAAACCTAACCTCTCCTACCTTAGTAGTTTATGTTCAATAAAGAAGGATACATTTTTGAGCAGCTTTGTTTCAAATTTTCATATCTGCTTCAGACCGTCCTTATTCCCAGACGAAGAGAATCTCTCTGATTCGTTTACTCAAACAGCACTTACCTGACTTTCACTTAAAGAAGAAATAAAAAACGGCATGCTCTCAAAGTTAGCTGAGCTCAGATCGCAGACCACAAGCAAACCACCAGCCAGCAACCGTAGACGAACCGTTGCTCCCGCCACGGGTGGTGAAACAGTTCCCGGAGCTGTCAATTCTTGGCACGTCATCGGTACATGCTTCGGCAGGAGAATCGCACTACTTGCGACCATGTGACGATAATGACAATCGATAGTCCGTTCTCTAGTTAATAATCAATTATGCGAAGCTTGTTACTGAGATACATCAGCTGTCAGTTTGCGGTGCATGTTTCACGCGGTCAATCAACGAATACCCGGCTGCCTAAGTAGTACCATGCAGACATACATACATACCGTCGCTTGTCCCATAGCGCTTCGTTACATATGGCGGGAAAGAAATGATCCTTTCGAAACCATCTGTCAATATAGCCAAACACATGACTGCATTGTTAGATACACTTTTGATATTAATGCTCGGCTTTCCCGGCCTCCCGGCAGCGTTCGTCGCGCACAGAACCGCCGTACGCGATCGCACAATTTCTCAAACCATTGTTGTCCTGCACGAAGCCAGCAGCGAAAAGATGAAACAGCTTCAGCTCAGATGTGCATGTAACATGTTCTCTCTCCATCTCGCTCCGTGTGATATATATATGCACCGTTAGAAGCGGGCATAGATTTCTTTTTAGCATATTGGAATTGCATTACCATAGCTAATGCGATGCAAGCGAAACGAACGAAGCCCGGCCCGGGGCCGGGTGGCTGTTGCATGTCTAGGCATCGCATAAACGACCCGTACAGTTTTGCGCTAGCCGTGCATTCGCGACTCTGCGCTCCGCTGGCATCCGCGTATCGTCCGCGAAAAATCAATAAACAGCGAAATGTGTGCTACTGGGACGCGTGTTGGTGGTGTGAAAGAAATTTAAGGCCAGGCAAAAGCGAACGGCACCACCGGTCGCCAAAAAGGTGGGTGGCAGTAATCCCGATAATGCTAGGCTTACACAGTTCATTCAAACATTAAAATCAATGTGTTCGGATGCCGCACAGCGCAAGCATAAAGGATAAATTATCAACACCAGACATAAGTTGATCATTAAACTTTGCCTGACAAATATGCAGCCAAAACACATACACACACACACACATATACACATTGCGAATAAATCGTCGCTTCCCAATAGTTGGCGGGAGCCGGCGTATCGTTCACTTCAATCTTCTTAAGAAAAGAAATGGTTTTACTGCTCAGCTTCTGTTTGTTCGGAGCGTTTTTGTTTCTTCTCTTGCTTCTTCTCGACCCTCCTATCGCGCCACAGCACAGCGCACCGTCTATCACCGGCTAACAAATGTGTGCACCTCATTCTCGAGACCCCGGGCCAGAGTTTGGGCCCCATTCAACGGAAATTTACAGACAGCACGTCATATGAAACGTCCCGAAAAGAAAACTGCCGCTAATTTTGCCTGTTAATGCGACATTTGGAATAGTAATTAAAAGAATTTACTATTTCATTCAAATTATTTAAATTCGAATCGCCTGTCGCGAGGCCTCGCCGGATCTGTGCCCGGGCCTCGTAAACTTTAGAATGCCGTGAAGGAGGAAGAAAAGATATGCCATTTATTTTATTCGGTTCCCCTCCTGCCATCATTAACAGACCGGGCGGCTATTTATTACGCTCAACCATACAGTTAGCTCTACAATCTCTTGATTAGACCGTTCAACAGCTTCAAAACTGGCCACCATTAGAAACACGCTTACGAGCTGGCATGTGTGTATGCAGAGACAGCAGCAACAGCAACGACAAAAAAAAACTGTCTCACGGTGATCTAGCAGCGCACCACGGCACGATGGTTCACAAAATTCAAATTCCTAAACGAAAGTCTTTAGGACGAAAGCGAATGGCCGGGGCAGTTGGGGAAGGGGTTTGGCACTAACACTGCGGGCAGCCACGTTCTGTTCGGCACCTCGTCAATTTTATTCCACCGCATCAGCAACGCTCAAGTGTAAAACAATAGATTATTACAAGATCTCAGGGTATTAAAAAGCGTTTGGTGGTCGGCCATTTGGTCGTAATCAAGCAACCACAAAACCCTGGCAGCCCTGTTATCCCTTTAACTCGTACTTGTTTCTCCTTTTCTCTCTGTCTCTCTCCTTCAGTTCGTCTCTTTGCATTACTATTTTTATATTTAAAATACGTTTAATTTTGTAATCGCTTTGCGGGCCGGGTTTAAGCTGGGACGATTATTTTTACTAGCAAGCTTTAGCTGGCTGCCTTCAGCACCCCAGAGGGAGTGATCTAGCGCCGATAAGGGGTAATTTATAGCAGCGATCACCTAATTTTATAGGGGCATGATCCTTCACAAACCATAACATTTCCAACGCGGCAAAGGGACGAGAGACGCCACAAATCTTCCCATTTATGACCTGCCAAACGAACTCAAAGTGAACAAAACGCACTACACTGCATCGGATGTGTGACTCGAAAACCCTTAGCCTTACTCCCGAACTCCCCCCTACCGAAACATCGACCATGCCCCTACCAAACACCACAGTGAATGCGAACGGGAGAAAAAAAAAGGTCAAGGATGAGAAACAATTCTTTACCACTTTAAAAATGGCTATCTAATGAAATTCGGAATGGAAAACCTTTTTGTATTCTTCTTCTTCTTCCTTTTCTAAACCTTCATCTGTGTTTGTGTTTGTGTTTTGTGGGTTTCGGAACGTCAGGTGTCAATTGTCGGTCGAGATAAAAGATAAACAAAATTTCAAAATAATGACCCCGAGCCCCGTAGCGTTCTCAAGATAACACAAAAGGGAAGAGAACATGACGAAAGGAAATGTGGATTTTCTGGTTGGTAGCTTCCTGGTAGCGACGAGAACCCACGACGGTTGCACAAGTACCTACCGGTACGGGGTTTCACGAGTGTTCCAGCTGTTTTCTTTTTTCTTCTCACTCGTTTCAAGTGGCTAGGGAAAAGAGCCCTCTAACGAAGATGACCTAGCCGACTGTTTACAGTAAATTTTACACATCCGCAAAAGCTAGCGAACGAGGTTAGAGGATGGATCGTCCCAAAAAGTGATTTTTGTATGATTTTTTTTTTTTTCGGGAAAACTCACACAGTTTTAAACGTCCGTGCAAACGCAACGCTTGCAACGGGCAAGCGCATCGGTTCTCGCTCCATTCCTGCTCTGTGGATCGCTGACGGTTCGCCGCAGAAAGGCCAATTAAAACACGAAGAACCATCGCAACCAATAACTCTCAAAAGTAAATGTTGAAAGCCCCGGCTATATCGTCCAGCCTCGCCGCTTGAAAAGCGATGATTACGCTTTTATCACATTGCACGAGTGAGAAAACCTTCACATCTGATTGCAATGGCTCGTCATCACCCCGTTGCGGGCTGCAGCCTGAGATGAAGGGCGCTTCGAGCGTGGAATCGCATGAAAGTTAAATTTACAAACTACGTCCTTCGGATCAACGGACGTTTCGGACGCTGCAATCATTTTGCGAAAACCGGTAAGAAAACGCTTCGATACGCTGAAAGCTCCAGAAGTTCTCGCCTTGTATCCCAGCATTCTTATCCCATCCGCGTGGCCGCTATGACCCGTGGGCAAGGAGGTGGAGATTCCTTGTTAACACAAAATATTCCCTCTTTTCCTTTAGCCGCAAAACAAGTTTTTCGTTACTTAATTATAAAGGAAGCGAACGAGACGAGGAGGATCGCAAACCGCGGCGGCACACTTCTTGAAGCGATACATCCGTACCACACTGCCGGCTGCCGCGCAGTGCTGTTGTTGGCAGGCCTGCCATCCAAAGCCATTCGCCCCGGTTGCCTGCGCCCGGCGCAGCTCCCATGCCCATGGGGTTAGCTTGTTTTAGCAATTGAAACGTGGTAAACGCTGCGCATAGCCAGCAGACAAACGCGTGATTGCCGAATAGATGTCGAAACGGACAGACGAAAGGCATCTCTTGTTATAATGTACGTGAAACCCATTTCTCAGGCCGCCGGAATGATCCGAAGCAGAAACAAACAATCTATAAATATGACGGCTTGATATTTACGGTTTTATTACACATTATTCAATCACTAATAAGCCTGCAACATTATTTTTCGGAGCATATCTTTTTCAGCACCTCTTATTTTACTGCGCTACCCGTGATTGGACGATCGCGGCACGATTGGGCCGGGACATCGAAACGAAATCATTTTAGACGCCACTTTCCAGCTTTATACGACTGTTTGGTTATGGAGATATTTATGGCAGGGAAGTAAAACATAATTTCAGTCCATGAATCATACTCACATCGTTTTCCATCGCTTCGCTCACTCGCTGGAAACGATTTCAGGGCTTGACTAATTTTATGTTGGTGGAAAAACCCCTTTTCTACGCTTATCCTTCTTCCCACCCATCCCAAGCTCGGATGAGCGAGGCTTCCCTTCCAAAGTATGTCTTTCCGTGCGGTTAAATGCATTCGCGAAACGATGCAACTGCATCCCCGGCTCGACCACAATTTTCCCGCATCTTGCGTAGCAGGAGGTTGATAGAACGAAAATATATCTAATGTTGCTCTCGCAGCAGTGCTCCCCGCCGCAAAGCATAACGAGTCGAAGTTGATACGAATATGAAACCATCGCGCAAACAACGAGCCTACGCTGCTGCCACTGCTGCTCCTGCTGCTGCTGCCACTGCTGCTCCGGAAACCACGCTCGAACCACGCACCACCACTACCATCACCACCATCAACACCACAACCACCGTTCGTTCGCCGCCACCGCTGACGACGGCAATTCCGACGGACCAACACGGTCCGACGAACATCGAAAGGAGATAATTGATCCGGTTTCTTGCTGGTGAAGCAACACAAAAGCAGCAACCTGAACGTAACTCCGTGAACAGGAATTCATCGGGAGTTTTTTTTTTTCTTTCTATCTTTCTTCTCCTCCTTACGGACCCGCGTGTGGAACACGGCAGAGAGAATGAAAAAAGCCTCTGTGTATGCATAAATATTAAAACGCACAACATATGTTCAGCGTATGCTGCCCTTACGGCTGCTTACATCGCTTGCCTGTGTGAGTGGATCATGTTTTCAAGAAAAAGTAAATTTACCTTTACTGGCAAGATCGCTCGGTTTCCTAACCTATACACAGGCGCGAACGATAGCTGCAATTTTCTGCGAGCAAAAGAAAGAGATCAAACTAGTCGCTTGACTTAACTGGTATGCAGTAACAAGCCCGAGCGATCGCCTCTCTTAGCTACAGGCTTAGCTGGCCGGATTATGAAGGGCTTCGGGAGAGCTGAAAGTGCAATTGCATTTGCCATTTTAACCTTCGTCTAGGTGCTTTTCATACTCGACTGTGAAAATTAGTATGAAAAATGTTTCATTTGGCTTTTGTTTTTTCGTTTTTCATTTAATGTATCATGTTAAACTTGCAAAGCTGATGAGAAACTTTTTATTACAACATCTTGAAAACAGGCAGCAATCATTCGGTTAGTTTAGAGAAAATATTCAATAACTAAATATAAGTGAATTTACTTTTAACATTATTTAATTTCAATAACTATACATGACCGATTTTACGACAAACGCAAACTATTTTTCATGAAAAAGTCATAAAAAGCATTAAATACACGAATACAAAGTCAGCGCGTGACGAAACAAGCAACACATCCGCCCGGACAGGTTCGTCGCTTGCCGAAGAGTTGATGTCTTTTTATGAGCGATTGTGCACTTGTCGCGCAGCCCGCTGGAATCGAATTCGCGCAGCTATGTTTTGTTTGTGAGACTTTAACCATTATTTCCTATTATTCATTCTTTGGAAAAGCATGCACATGCCACCCTTTACGTAAGCATTTATGACTGACGGCCAACCGTCAAATGTTCGCATTTCGGTACATCCGAAAATCATTATACCCCACACAGCTGGCACAACTTCTGTTTCTCTTGTGCGCACTGGCGTTGGCCATCCGTTGGCGGAAAATCGATTAAAATTTCTCCTCGCCAAATTAGCCGAGTCTGATTCACGCGATCGATTGTGAGTGACCCGAAAGGCCTCACACTCGCCGGACCTTTGCCACCAAAACGACACAACGGTACGTGTAAAAGATCGCACAACAATGAGCAGCATGAGGTAAACAAGAGCACACTTTTCTATCACCTTGGGGCTCATCCCGGGTGCTGGCTGCCGTGGGGCTGCTGTGGGGTGAGCTGCATTTGTTGGTTTCTGAAACAGTGCGACCGAGGCTGCGAGAGTCTGCGCGCACCGCGTCGACACAGGCTCTCTTCACACGATCGCGAACAACGCTCCGCTGAGGCGCGAGGGCAAAAAACTCGACACATAAATTCCAATTTAGAAAGAGCCCTGCTCGACGCACATCAAACTCTTGATCACGTTCCTACCGAATAAACGGCAGCCATGATTGCATCCCCTTTGCGCGGGCGCGTCTGTAGTGGTGCGATCGGTCCTGGCCAAAGCGCTCAGGTGAGCAGCGCTCTCACGGCGAGCGGCAACATCGATCCTCTCGCCGGAGAGACCCATTTTTGTGGATGCAAGACCGCTCGGGGTACGTGGAATTTCTCAGAACTGACTGGGCTGGCTCAGTCTCAGAGTGGAACGCAAACGGAGAATACACATCCGTTCGGGTGCACGGTGTTACGGTACGAAAAAACGCTTAACGTGGCTGAATTTGAGGTCACGCAACACTTATCAAACGCGCATTAGAAGCGTCTTCACCGTGATAAAGTGTATTCTTCCGGTGTTATCGTAATAGCGAAGGCGATCGATCGTGCCTGTGAATATTGTAAAGTTTTTACGCTCTTTCGCAACGTGTGTGCATTCGGATGAAAATTACCGTCGGAACAAGTGCAACTGTGATCATGAGTGAAAATATGATAATTTTTACTACTCGTGGTTGAATTTCAAAAGATACATCGAAAACTAAAATGACAGTGAAATAACGGGTGTCAGTGATCGTGCATAGTAGTGTCTTTGTTCGTCGTGCGTCTACTTTTATAGTGATTGTGTGCGAGTGCAAAATGCCGTCGGTAAAAGCATAAACCTTACGGTTTACCTTCCACGCTTAAATCTTTTCCTCTGCGCTAGACAACAAGAAAGCTTTGTGATATCTGATGCAATTAGTGTCAAGTTGTGCTGTGCTATTTTGATCCGTGTGTCTTGATAATATGACAAGCTGGTGCAAACCATGTGAGAGAAAGTATTGTGTAAAATGCGTGCATTTTTAATGCAGAGAGAAAACTTCGTCTATCGTCGCGGTAAAGTTGAGCAAAAAGTGTTTCCAAGCTTCATTGTGCAATGCTCTAAAGCCTACCGTCATACGTGAGCTTCAGTTTCGTGAACAACCGTTTAGTGCGCACGGCATGGAAATATGTTAATCCCTACGAATGTGGTGTGAAAACGCAAACCGTATCGCAGCAGAGTGGATTAACAGCAGTGTTTTAATTAAAAACATGAGTATCAAGAGCTTATCGCCATCTTATCGTGCGTAGTGCGTGTGTTTAGTGCGTGTGTGTGTGTGCCTGCCTGAAGGGTGGTGGCGATCGATCATCACTCGATTTTATTGCTTGCGCTATCTTGACTGGCCGAGCGGTGGCGTGAGACGCGCGGTGGTTCCGCGCGTGTCCGTGCTATTGTGTTTGTGGTGTGAACATACGCAAGCAAAGGCAGCGCGTCAAGATGCGTCCCTCGCCGGCACTGTTGACGGTGCTGTTTGGCACTATATTCGGTGTGTTTGGCGCTTCGCTCAGCAAATCGCTCGTCAGCCAGGCGCCCGACGAGTGCCGCTGGGATGGCTACACCGAGGACGATTTGACGCTGCTGTGCCGGCTAAGGACTATCAACAGTGAGCTGGAAAACACGAACTTTAGCGTGCTGCATCCGGAAAACACCGTCCGGCTGCGGTTACAGTGCAACGATGGGCTGTTTTTCCAGAGCAGCCTCAGCCCGGGCAGCTTCAAGCAGCTCACCAAGCTGCACGCGCTGTCGATCGAGTACTGCAAAATTGCGAACCTCAGCGAGGGCTCCTTTCAGGGGCTGAAGCAGCTCGTCAACCTGACGCTGCGCACGCACAACACCGACTGGTCCTCGATCAGCCTGGACATTGCACCGCAGGTGTTCACCAGCGAGCTGTCCAAGCTGCAACGACTCGACCTGAGCCAGAACAATATGTGGAGCGTGCCGGACGGGTTCATCTGTCCGCTGGCGCGGCTCAGCTATCTTAACCTCACGCAGAACCGCCTGCGTGACCTGTCCGTGTTTCACTTTAGCGCCTCGTTAAGCACGCGGCTGTCGAAAAAGTGTGGCAGCTCGATCGTTACGCTCGATTTGTCGCACAACACGATCGACAATCTGCCGCCTGCCATATTTTCCGGCCTCGGAAAGCTCACCGATCTGCGGCTACAGAGCAACGGGCTCAACTACATCGCCGACAGGGCGTTCGAGGGGCTGGTGTCGCTGTCCCGGCTGGAGCTTTCGCTTAACCGGCTCACCAACCTGCCTCCGGAGCTGTTCTCCGAGGCAAAGCACATTAAAGAGATTTACCTGCAGAACAACAGCCTGAACGTGCTGGCTCCCGGCATTTTCAGTGACCTCAAGCAACTGCTCGTGCTCGATCTGTCCAACAACGAGCTCACGTCCGAGTGGATCAATCCCGCCACCTTCCGGGGGTTGTCCAAGCTCATCCTGCTCGATCTTTCAAACAACAAAATAACGAAGCTCGAGCCCACCATCTTCCGCGATCTGACCAGCGTGCAGGTGTTGCGCTTGCAGGAAAACTTCATCGAAAGCATCGGCGAAAACACCTTCCTGGGGCTGGGCGCGTTACACACCGTCATCCTGTCCAACAATCGTCTGTCCACGGTCGATCACTTTACCTTCAGCGGGCTCAACAGTTTGGCGCTGCTTTCACTCGACTACAATCGCATTTCACGCATCGATCGGCAGGCGTTGCGCAATCACTCCGCCCTGCAAGAGCTGCACTTAAACGGCAACAAGCTGCTGCAGGTACCGGACGCACTGTACGACGTGCCGCTGCTTCGCACGCTCGATCTGGGGGAAAATCACATCTCCAACATCGATAATGCGAGCTTCCGGCACATGGCTCACCTGTACGGGTTGCGGCTGACCGAAAACAACATCGAAATCATCCGGCGCGGCACGTTCGAGGCGATGAAATCACTGCACATCCTAAATCTGTCCCAAAACCGGCTGAAAACGGTCGAGCAGGCGTCCTTTGACAACAACACCAAGCTGCAAGCGATCCGGCTCGACGGCAACTATCTCACGGACATTGCCGGCCTGTTCACCAAGCTGCCCAATCTGCTGTGGCTCAACATCAGCGACAACCATCTGGAGGTGTTCGATTACGCGCTCATCCCCACCGGGCTGCAGTGGTTGGACATTCACGCGAACAAAATCACCGAGCTGGGGAACTACTTCGAGATTGAGTCACAGCTAGCGCTCAGCACGATTGACGCCAGCTCGAATCAGCTCACCGAGATCACCGGAAGCGCGATACCGAACAGCGTGGAGCTGCTGTACCTCAACGACAACCTTATCTCGAAGGTGCAATCGTACACCTTCTTCAAGAAGCCCAACCTGACCCGGGTCGACCTGTTCGGCAACAAGATCACCACGCTCGATCCGAACGCGCTGCGCATATCGGCCGTGCCGGATGACCGGCCGCTGCCCGAGTTCTACATCGGCGGCAACCCGTACCAGTGCGATTGCAATCTGAACTGGCTGCAGAAAAGCAACATCGATTCGCGGACCCAGCCCCGGCTGATGGATCTCGATAGCATCTACTGCAAGCTGCTGTACAACCGCGGCCGCACCTACGTCCCGCTCGTCGAGGCGCTGCCAAATCAGTTCCTCTGCAAGTACGACACGCACTGCTTCGCGCTCTGTCACTGCTGTGACTTTTACGCCTGCGACTGCAAGATGGAGTGTCCGAAGCAGTGCACCTGCTACCACGACCAGAGCTGGAGCTCGAACGTGGTCGACTGCTCGCGGGCCGGCTACGACGATCGGCTGCCCGATCAGATCCCGATGGATTCGACGCAGATCTATCTTGATGGGAACAATTTCCGGTCGCTCAGCAGCCATGCCTTTCTGGGCCGCAAGCGGCTCAAGATTCTCTTTCTCAACGGCTCCAACGTCGAGACGGTGAGCAATCGGACGTTTTACGGCCTGAAAGAGCTCGAAATTTTGCAGCTCGATCACAATCTGCTCACCGCACTCAACGGGTTCGAGTTCGAGGGGCTCGACAGCCTCAAGGAGCTGTTCCTGCAGTACAATCGCATAGCGTCGATCGCCAATCACACGTTCGATCATTTGCACGGTCTGAAGATCCTGCGCCTCGATCACAATCGCCTGGTGGAGTTTAACGTTTGGCTTTTGCCGAAGCAGCTGAACGATATCAGGCTCGCGTTCAATGCCTGGTCCTGCGAGTGTGATTACGTTACGCGCTTCCAGGAGTATCTGAAGACGTACGATTTTGTGCGCGATCGGCACAAGATAAGATGCGCATCGTACGTTTCCAGCAATGCCACCGTCG
The DNA here is from genome assembly GCF_943734685.1 of Anopheles coluzzii. Taxonomy (NCBI): domain Eukaryota; kingdom Metazoa; phylum Arthropoda; class Insecta; order Diptera; family Culicidae; genus Anopheles; species Anopheles coluzzii. The sequence continues at coordinate 94,641,659 of NC_064671.1, read as the reverse complement.
TCCCAGCAACACAGCCGACCGATGCAAGCCAGGCTAGCCCGGCCGAAGAGCCACTACCCGATGGTACCGGCACCGGTGACTTCCTGGTGTATTACGATAACAGCTCCACGCTCTGCACCGGTGCCATCCCGCTGGAGAATGTGATCAACGGAAATTTGACCTCGCGAAAAACCATCCTCTCGCCGCAACCGATCGAGGGCTACATTCCGTTACTGGTAACCGGTCTTTTTGGGTTTTCTTTGGTGATCATTCTGACGCTGGTGCTGTTCGTGTTCCGGCAGGAAATGCGGGTCTGGTTTCACTCCAAGTTCGGTGTGCGCCTGTTCTACCGCAACGCCGATATCGACAAAAACGAGCGCGACAAGCTGTTCGATGCGTTCATTTCGTACAGCTCGAAGGACGAAGCGTTCGTCGCGGAGGAGCTCGCGCCGATGCTCGAGAACGAGGACCCGTCCTATAAATTGTGTCTCCACTATCGGGACTTTCCCGTCGGTGCGTACATCGCCGATAACATCCTGCAGGCGGTGGAATCGTCGCGCCGTACCATCATGGTGCTTTCCGAGAACTTTATCAAATCCGAATGGTGCCGGTTCGAGTTCAAATCGGCCCACCATCAGGTACTGCGCGACCGGCGACGCCGCCTGATCGTCATACTGCTCGGCGAGGTGCCGCAGAAGGATCTCGATCCCGACATTCGGCTGTACCTGAAGACGAACACGTACCTCCAGTGGGGTGACAAACTGTTCTGGGAGAAGCTCCGGTTCGCGCTGCCCGACGTGCCCAACAATCAGCGCCGACAGCACCAGCCGAACATCTCGCTCACACACTCGAACGTGCGCAACAGCTATCAGCTTACCCGTGTGGCACCGAGTAATCGAACCAACAATCAGCTCACCGCCCAGCATCAGGATCCTCGGGGACCACAGGGACGATCCACGGACTATCATGCGACGCAGCAACCGCTGCCACTGCCGGGTCTTGCGTCGGAAATGCAACCGCAACAACTGCACAGCAGCCAACAACAGCAGCAGCAGCAGCAACAACAGCAGCAACAACAGCAGCAACAACAGCAGCAACAGCAACAGCAACAGCAGCAGCATCAACCACCGTCCACACAAGCGCAATTAAGGCCTTCTGCTCCGCTGAACACATCCCCCCGAACAGTTGGCATTCACATTTAAAAGCCCATTAGGGTGGGTAATGCGTTTGTGGTTGAGTAACGAAAAAATCCCTTGTTTTTGTACATAAGCGAACCACTGTTCTGTACAACACAACGAAACGTGTCGATAAATGTAAATATAACGTATGATATTCATATTCGTCTTAGACGTTGTTGCGCGGACGTGGAAATTTAGAGTTGTGCACACGCAAATGAAATTGTGATATTAACACGTATAAGTTATTTGTAAACACACCGATCGCCGGCGCAGCTGTGGCAGAGATTTATATAAAATAGTCAGGGTTGGCGGGCGTTCTACTTTCACGCTCGCAGTTCGCATTTGAATTTGAAATTAGAAATATCTCAGCTGAGCGTGCGAAAACCTGTCGCGCCTACCTTTAAAGTGAGCAATAAAATAATGGCCACACTGGAAATTAACTCTTTCAAACACCGTTTGCAACACGCAATCAAACCGCACAGCATGCCATTCCAGTATTTGCGGAGATAATTTACAAATCAGAACGACCGTACCTGTGCCATGATTAAATGTGGCACACCTTTTTACTGACAATAGAAGGAAAGCAAACAGCAGGATGAAACACATTTTCATTTCGAAGAGCGTTAGAACAAACAGCAGAAGGGTGATAAAAGATGCTTACAGTGAAAAAACGATTAGGACAGAGGAACGATTAGGAAAGTGGCGCAAAAAGGCGAAGGCTGTTATTTGCTCATAGGTGTTATGTATGCTCCATCTAGTCAAAAGCACATTAGAAACAAAATGCACATTGAATTGATGATTCAATCATACCTATCGGACGATTGTGCATTGATTAGAAAACTCGAATGAATACTCTGAGCGCTAGAAAGGGGAACACTATATGTCTTTTTTGTAGAATAGATGCTGCCAGCAACAATCATTCCTACTACTAACGTATACAGGTAAAGAGACTGATGATGAGATCTTGCATATGGGAGGAAATTAATTTGATTAACTGAATCTGTCACTTTTAGTTTACCCCATTTCCACTACTACACCTTGACTTTTGAAGTCTGACAACTATCCACTCAATGAATTCTCGCTTGAAATAAACGCAATCTAAGGTTTCTTCATCACTTAAACGAAACAGTACAGGTAGCACCAGTACGAAGAACGGAGCATTTAATAAAACGCACTCAACTTGCTATCGTCATAGTTAAACATAGATGCAATAAAATCGGTTACTATAGGTAGTATTTAACTGATCCAGTTCGTACTAAATTTCAAAGCGCTAACGGAAGGTTGTTGGGTTTTGTCAGCAATAGATATCGATTGTTAAAACATAAAGAGCAACGTGGTAGCACAGCATTTTTAATCTATACAATAACAGCAATAGCAGGAGGCAAATTATATTCTTTCGAATAATGGAGTTTAAAACGGAAAGAACGGATTTCAACGGCTGTCCATCCGTGTATCCTAACGTTGTTGATAACTTATTGTTTGGCGAACCGTTTCGCACAGAACTGAGTAGAAGAAACTAAATGAAATCGGAGCTAAAAGGTATCCTACTTTTTATTTTTTAGAAAATAACTCAAACTGCCCTAACTGAAGTATTTGTTAGCGAAATGTAGTCTATTCAATTGTAATAAATCAGGCAGCAGGAACATCCTGTTTCAAAAAGTAAACATTACTCGATGGCTCAGTTTTTCTTTCTTTTCGTACATCTGAAATACGGTAGGTAGCCTGGGACAATCGATATCAGGTGAGTATGTTATGATTTTGCTGCTTCTTACGCGAACGCGAAGGAAACCCATACAGCGAGAGACTTCATCGATTCGTCAAGCAACGAACCCCACTGCGCTCTCATTGAGCTTTACGAGAGCATATTTTACAAAGCGTTATGCTCACAATACCACCATACTAATTGAAACCCATTACTTTACCTTCGTTTTGTGCGGTGTATGATTCCGCTTCGGCTGCTTGAACGAGCTGAACTTTCCTGCTCACTTTGTTCATGATTTGAAGCATGTTTTCTGCCTCTATGCATGTCTTAAAACGCAATTAATTTAATTTTGCGTCAAGCTAGTCTCGGACAGCTTCATACACAATTCGTGGTAGATTTCATTTGTGCATGTACGGGTGTGTGCAAACGCATCCGTACACAGCACACAGTACCACAAGGAGATTCAAACGCCACTCCCGGTGAAAGCAAACACGTTGAAGCTTTTAGCCTCCCTTCGCTCGTAGCGTTTTCTTCGCCCCCTGTTTTCGTACGCTTCTAACAAAGTATCTCAAACATACAATTGAAACTGGAGATGGACGGAAATACAAAAAAAAAGAGAGGCATCAACAAAAGCGTCTTCCCGTCATCGTTATCTGATCCACTGACGCGAGCGCTTAGCAATTTGATTCAGATTTGTATCGGAAATCATAGATTCAAACGAACCGAATCCTCCTTCACTTTTGCTTCATTTATCGTGCTGCTGCTGTTGCTGCTGCCACCATTGTGTAATTTTGTTAGATTGCCTTTTCACCGCTGCTGCTGCTGCTGCTGCTGCGGCTTGAAAGCTCCGGTGCTCCCGGGTGCTCCAACGCGCTACACCGCTGGCTGCGTTGGCAGAAGAACTATAGCAGTGATTAAATCGAATTAAAGGGTAGAAGCATAATAGCCAAACGGATGAGTGGGCCAAACACAAGCGGCAGAAGAACGGCCGTACCGGCGCAACCTCTTCCGGATGTGCCACTTCCAACGGTAGAACTAATGAATCTAGCCCCTCCTTCCCCCTCACCGACCGCATTACAAATCATATTGCCCTAATGATAACCCTACGGCCCCACGGGGCAGACATGCAGGCAGGCGGCAGAATCTCAGTCAAAATAGAATCCTCAATCGGAAGGTATTGTTACTTACTCATCATGTGCCTAAAGTGTGTGCTTTCTTTCATAAAGCCGTTTGACGTTCGCTTCTAGCTATTCCGATTCCTTTTTTTCTGTTCTGCTTCTTGCTAGTTGAAACAGTTGTTTTGATTTCGCGTCATAAATTTGTACTACTTCTTCGAACATCTTCTTCAAAAGATGCAGCATTTTTGCAATTTCATAAATGGCTCGATCAATCCATTATATCCGTCCTCGTATCCCGTATAGACTAAACCCACATCCTATCTAATTTAAATGTGTACAAACCAAACAGCTCACACACACACACTCGCTCGCTCGCTCGCTCGCTCGCGGGTCCGTAGAGTTCCAACCCGAGCCCAGAGCGCGCAACACCGGGACCGACCGGGTCCAAGGCACACTCATAATTTATTCTAATTAAATAGTACTGTCCACATAAATTTCGACTTCATTTCGAGGCCGGCCGCTGCGCCGACTGGTTGTTGTTGTGATCGATCCCTAAGCTCAATCTCACTCTCAACAAGGTGTGGATCTTACTCGTCACCCGGCGGGAAGGCTGTTCCATTTCACCAATTCACCCCGGCTGCGGCCATTCTAAAAAGCAAATAAATTGTTTCAAACCGTGAAAAATACGTAGGTTTCACCTTTTATGCGAGTCTAACGATGCGTGGCTCACCCGCTCGGCTCGTTATTCCCAGGGAGTCATCCCGGGAGTCTGTATTTCAGCAGGCCGTTTTCAGCTGCCCCCCCCCCCTTCCTCCCCTCCCCTGATCACCATCGTTTTCGTGTGTTTTTGCCCGCACGCTCTTTTTTTCCTCTGTTAGTTATTCCAATTCGTGGCACCTTCCCCGCCAAGACATAAATTGCTACATTAGCAAGGCGGCATAAAAAGGGGTGAAAGATCTTAGATGGTACCGTTTTTATTGTTATATTATTTTAATTTGGTTCACAAACTACACATAGCACCAACCGGCTGGCCGGCGGCACACGTTACTCCGGCTCTCCGGTCAGCATCTAATTCCATCATCTGGGACGGAATGATAATTTTAGCTCTTCGGCGGAAATGGCATGCGGGAATGGCACGCGGAATTCATTTGATTTATTTCATCACTGTTATGAAAATGTTAGCGTTCGCGTATTGTAGGCTACCTGCCACCTCCACTCCCCCGCACACCACGGTCAGTCACTTCAAACACTTTAGCCCTTTTTGGAGTGACCTCGTACTTCCGGTCGGCTGGCTGGCCGGTGGTTCCGATTCGGTAAGTGCTTTGATGTTTGGATGTGTTCCTTGTCTCTCTCTCTCTCTCACACACACTCGTTCTCCCTCCAATCTTCATACTATTGCTTTGGAATTGACACACGTTCTTCATTCCATGCCACCTGCCACAGACCAATTTCCGAGCGCTCTTTTAAATATAAAACATTTCCTTGTGTCTTTTTTTTATAATCTTCCATCCGGGTCTAGGTCCGCATCTCCCCCTCATTTGTTCCTTCCGTTCGGTTCGATTCAGGTAGCGCTCATTTCATGATAATTAATTCACTGTTAATAGTGTTATGCTTTCCTTTGTTCGCGCTCTACACACACTAGGGATATCTTACACGCATAGTTGAAAATTTCTTTAGCGCCATTTCTTCGCTGCCTTAAGACCCACATAAACATGCGCCAGTGTTAACGGAAGTGTTCGCACCTTTCAAGCGCACTCATCCCGTACGGGTATGTTAAATTGATGTTTGTTAAATTAATTTCAACTTTACTTCTTTCTTTGCACAGCGTATTCAGTCGGTTTGTTGCACCTGGAGAGTACTTTTGCTATTTTACTTTTTGTTTCTTATGTTTCACGTTGTTCAAAACTGTTGACAGTTTTGAGAAGGTAGCTTTTGTTATACTACAATTGATCACACTCTATTTCAAGGGCAAAGCGACATTAAGTCTTCCATTTCTCTCTGCTAGAATAAAGCTATGGCCAACCGTCAGCCGAATATAATAAGCTTGCAACACTAAATTAAAGATTATAGCGATATCACTTCCCACAGTGTATGTGTGTGTATGTGCGTGTGTGTGCCCAACAAAAGAGGAGAAATTGAAAGAAAAAGACATTACGAAGTCTAACCCGCTTACAACAACACACAACAAATTAGGTAACTGTAATCCGGTGTGGTTCTGATTTCCATCGCGCTCTTTCCTAATCCTCCCAAACCCATCCACACCACCATGCAACCACCGCTCCCGTGTTTGAGCCCGTGAACACGAACAACACACAGAACTTGATCGTCATTGGATTTTAATTGATTTTCCCTCCGCACGCTTGTTTGGCACAACGCAACGCTCGGCGGTGTATACATTCCTTCCTCCACTGTCTGGTTTTTTATCAAATTCACCACACATTACTAGTTCACCCCACACAACATCCCAACCGAAAAAAAAATCGAACGACTCATCGATCTACACATCGTTCGTTCGATCAACAATGTTCATTGAGTCGATCTTCTTATTCATTTTATTTACAAGAATTATGCTTAAATCAATCTAGATAGGAATAAATTCGAACAAGCGCACGATGCCCAAATATGCATAGAAGAGCATGGGCGAACACCCCCTGCCTCTCATCCCCACCGTACAGGATGATAACTGGGCGCGGACGGGCATGGCATGGTCCGGTTTCGAAAGCAGATAAAAAAGAACAAATCATTTGTCGATAATAAATTATTTTCCATCGTTAGCCTGGAAGCCCGAGCGCTTTTTCGACTATTCGATGTTCGCGAATGCTTCCTTTTGCTTCTCTAATTCCTCCACCTTACCTTTCCTGTTGCTTTTGCTTATCACCCGGACTGAGAGAGAGAGAGAGAGAGGGCTCCCTTTCTTTGGACTGCTACTTCATTATACCCATCCCTTCCTTCACTGTTGCGCTGTCTGCTAAATTGTTTTCTATATTAACCCAATTCAGTCAGTCCTGACATACCGATGACTAGCGCGCTACCCCCGAGATTCCTTACCAGGGGGCTGAATGCTTCAAGCCGTAGCCGAGCATTCATTCCTTACCGTTCAGAAGTTGACGGCATATTTTAGGCCGGGTTTTAGGCGACAAAACGCTGTTCAATCACCGATCGACGCTCGTTTCGCGGTGCCCCTTCTCGATCGAGGTATCTCGTTCGGCTTTTTTTTTTCTTTTCTGTTAACCTGTCATGCCCTTTTCAGACTCTCCCCCCACACCCCCTCGGACCCTCCCACTCGTAATTGATTAGCTGATTGAATGCTCACCAGTCTAGCATCTTTATCGTTTAATTGATTTTTTCAACCGTCCCCCCCTCCGTTCGGGATGGAGCGGCGAGAAGTGAAAATTACTGCACCCTTCAACCGAACCATTGTAACTGTTGAACTTTCCTGCCAAAGAGTAAACGAGGGTAAGAATAATTGCATAAGCAGCAAAAAAAAAATAAAATAAATTGCAACAAAGTTGAAAGCAGTTGGAAGGCATCAAGCGGATCATTGGCAGGACCTTGCTTACTGCGTGCCGCACGGTGCCAGGCCAGGGGCAAAGCCGTGGCACAGTTAATAGTTGTGTGGGCCCGTGAACAGCCATAGATAAATAAATAAAATTCCACAAACTCTCCCAAACTACGCGCATAATAAATCTTCTGCTCTGTTAATTTGAAAATGATAGCCTTACATGCCGTCATTTATCGAGCGCGAGTGAGGGTCTCTTCTGCTATCATGCAAGTCACGAGAGATTCGGTTTTGTTTTTTTCCATTCTTTTTTGTGGTTGCTGCTGCCGTAGTGGCCATTCCGCAACAGGGCCACGAACACTATGTTGCAGGTGAAGCTGGAAACGATTTATAAGCGCCTGGGCATGGGACCTGGGCAGCGCTATGGACCAATTTAAAATGATGCCCAAGATGTAAGAGGAAGCGGGATCACGATAGGGAGCGCGCGCGGCTCACAGTCGTCGTCGCGATCGCTGCGGATCGATTTCACGGGGTTGAAACACACAAACACACACACACACGCACACACCGTGGGTACGTACACCGAGCAAGCAGCAACGGCAGACGGGAACGAAGGAAAAGCGGAACCGGTTTCCTTGTCATCAGCAGGCAGGATTTGATGAAAGATAGTTGATCGTTTCTTTACCGTCTGCGCGATGGTTTCATCATTCGAAGCGCGATGTAAAATATAAATATTTATAATCATCTTCAGTAACATGCAAACGGTTCACCGTCGAGACGATCGGTCGGTCGCGTTGGTTGCTTGGTAGGTTGATGGTTGATGGTTGTTAGGTCGTTTCGACTCGTCAAGAGCCGGGGCTAGAATTTCACGCAATGACAGCCAAATTTATCTAACCAGGTAAGTGTGCCCGTTCGGACAAGCTTCCACCTTATTAGTTAGCAATTAAGGCCCATATATTGTTTGGGCGGCCGCCTTACATCAACGACCCTCCCCACAGGTCACACTCCCCCCTGAAGAAAAAGGGATGCAGGGTTTGGGTTTGGGTACAGCCCTCAGCCCGACTGCATCACTGAATCACGCCTCTGCAGCCGAGCCGCTATCCGGACTACATGAAACATTAATTCGCAAGCAAGATCGTTTTCTTTTCTCGCGTTTTTTTTTTGTATTTCCGTTGTATGAATTACGCTACGACGGAACCCTCAAAACCATTCAAATATACGATGACGCCCGTCTACGAGACATAAACACCGAAGCTGGTGGAAGCTGCAACACCCAACACAAAGCACACACAACGACCACGGCGACGACGACGACGACGACGGCGACCCCCGCGCGTACAAACGACGAACCTTCTCGCGCTTGCCGTGCGAACGTACGTGCGGGGTGAAGCAGCAGGCAGCAGTATGCTGATGCCTGATGCAAATCCCTGATCATACCAACGAGATTACAACGACTCCGCGGCTTAGGGATCGATAGCTTCTTCTTATCGCGCTGGGAGCTAGTACGGACATGAACTGTGTTTGCCTGTGTGTTGTATTTATTGTTTGGGACTTTGATTTGTAGCTGGTTGTTTCCTTTGCATTACTCACCCCGCCTGCACTCACGCTGCTGCTGCTGCTGCTGCTGCCGGATCGGTGTACCACGGTGCTGTCGGAACAAATAACATTGTCCCCTCACTGACTTCTACTGTCCACCCACTGGCGAAACGAAAGTGTGCATGTCGGTAGGCTTCAGGGGAGGAGAGGGGTGCGGTAACGGCACCACAGAAGTCAGGAGTTGCTCGTTTTTTGTTGCTTGGCTGTCGTTTCGATCAAAGCCTGCCCCACACTGCTCACCTTCCTCGCACCCCGCCCCCCCATTCTGTCCACGTGATGCCGCTCCAAATGCCCACCAGAATTCGTCGTTTGCCCTTTGTCAGGCGACAACGACAACGAGCGATTTTATCTGCGAGTGAAGACATCTTACAGTGTCGCCTGCAACAACTACACCGTAAGTTGTCGCAGTTCGCAACGGTGGACACAATGGCGGCGGGCGGCGTGGAGAGCTTTCGCGGCGGTGGTTTCCGTTCGCATTACTTATATTTTGCCTGCGCTTCGAGTTGTATACGCTTTTGCCGCGTGCTTCATCAATTGAATTGCGCGACTTTTGCACCCCATGACCAGCGGTCAAAGCGCTTTGGGGGGAAAAAAGGGGATAATAACAATATTGTTTTCCATGGCTGTTTAATTTTACTGGATCCGGGGCCTTGTCTAAGTGTGTTAAGCAGCGGCGCTGCTTTATGGGATTGGTCTAACGGCAGACACGAACGTTCGTCGTTTGTGTTGTGTTCCCCCCCATTTCAATGGGCAAGAGACGCTAAGACAGAAGCGCTCTGTCTGCGAGTGTGTCTGGTGGCTTTATTTATTACCGACTGTTGGCTAGTTACCTTTGCCTAATGAAGCCTTGTTTCTATCGTTACTTCAACCCACTACGGCACACTACGGTATTAAGCTGTATTTGGCGGTTCTGACGCTACAACGGACACCATTAATACTGTGGCGATCTGTTCCTTGCGTTCTCTCCCAGCAATTCCCAGCACTCAAATCTTCACACAAACGGTCGCTTCCAGGAAGATTCTTGCCAAACCAATCATTTATATTGCCCATCGGACACCATCGCGATAAACGCGAGGTGTTATGAGAGGAACGATTCATGACAATGGAATCGAATTACGGGGCGAGAGGAAAAAAAAGGCAACAACAAACGAATGAAACAAGTTTCCAACATTTACGAATTGTTGGAAGACATTTGAATAATACAAATTCCTTACTTGCTGGTATTTATTTTGAATAATATTTATACTCCCTCTCTCGCCTGAATCGCTAAACAAACGACTGCCGGAATGCTGGCCAGCATTTACATCATGTAGCGCGCTTTTCTTGTCCCGGTGCGCTTTTTACTTATGGTTCGATTTCCCGTTGATTTGAAATATTTGTAGCGTTTCGCTGTCACCAAGCCCACAGCCGAGCTCAGCAGTTGGGATGGCCTCGATTCGCCGTACGAATTGATTATTTTCTGCATACGCACAACCGAAATTTCGATAATTTTATTCCACCTCGCATGATGATTGGTTTCTGGGCAGCGAGAGAGCAGTCAGCAGCCGGCAGCCACGGCACGGTCTCGGTAGCGGTAGCGCATTAATGCGTTACATGCACTTTTGTTTCCACCAGCGCACCCGATTGGCACCAGCGACGCCATTTGCAACACGCACCAGGGAGGACGAACAACAACGGCGATGGCGGCGGCGGCGGCGGTGGCAACTTAACCGATGGCTGACAGAAATAATTCGGCAGAAATTTAAATAATTCGTCGTCAAACCGCTCGCCTAACTTCCTCGGCCGGGTCATCTGGTTTGCTTTAAGTCGTTACTTGCTGTTGCCTGTCCAGCAAAACATTGTTCCGTTTTTCTTCCCATGATTGGATTTATGGTAACGAGGTCAGGAATTTGCTTGCGGTAACAGATTACAATATTCGTTTGCAATAAAAGAGAAATGCAAATTGTGACTGTTGTACTTTTTTGTTCGTTTCCCGCCCTGAACGTTGAACTGTTTTTTTTTTTTTGTTTCCTCGTTCCAATTGATATCCAAACTGGCTATAAAGCATCGCAACATCCGGGGAGGGACGGGTGAGGTTTGTCGAACGGATCCCACCTTACCATTTTGTTTTGCAAAACAAGTTCATAAATTTGGTACCCTCCATGGGGTTCGAAGCGTAGCACACACATACACAGTTATAGCTTTTTCTAACAAACTCAACGCCTGTTTCATACCGTAAGAGGTTAACGGTCAGAGACCAAGTGGCTGCTCCTTGACAAGCTGCAATCAAATGGATGATTTACCATGCTTAATAACAATCGTAGATGCATGTTCCGGACGATCCAGAGAAACCAATTTTCACCCCAAAAGTTAGGCAATAGCTGATCGCGATGCGTAGAATTCAGATCGGACAGCTGCCTGCAGCAACACCTGCAGCAAGCAATCGAACGATCGATCGTCGATCTTTTCCGGCTTGTGCGTACAATTGGCCACAGATAATCCGAAACCGGCCAACGGCAGTTCCGATCAAGCCCCAAACACCTTGCCAGGTTGCTGCAGAAGGCGGTCAATAATCGCGTTTAGTAAGCGTTACCAGGTTCATACCCCAATGCATGCGATGACGATACGTTAGTATACACAAACATTTACCTTAATTCAGAGAATACCGGATAACATCGCAATTATAAAGCCATTTCTATTCTAATTGTTCGTAATGAAAACATACCTAAACGGTTGTTACATTGCAACACTTCTCTATTTCTCCTGGTGAACTGACAATGAGACCATCCGCACTGATGTACGGACAAACATTTTACGTAGCGCTATACTTCATATGTATATCACTGCTGGCCTGTTTGCAGTCGTACTGCACTAACGCCAATTCGTACTCACTCAGGATCAAGAAATACGTCTGCATCGACACTCCGTACAAAGAGTCCACGGTTTACGCGTGCAAAAGCATCCCACGAAGAAACGCACCCACACTGGTCAATGTGTCCGTAAATGTGCCAAAAATCTATGATATTGTCATGGTCAAGGTTTTACTATTCTACAAATACAGTACCTATCAACCATTCTTGATCACTGTAGAAGGCAATGGTTGTGAATATATCAGACACCCTCCACAGTTCAGCGTGGAAAAGCAAGTGTATGATATAATTGAAGAGACGCTTCCGGAGCTGCTGGTACCGTGTCCCACGGGCGTAAGTAATGTAGGAAAAGCTTTGGTTGGAAAGCCCTCCTTTTTATTCATTTCTTGATTTCAGAACCGTACGTACAATTTTTCGTGGTACCTGCAAGAGCGTCACGCGCCGAAAAATATACCACCGGGGGATTATAAGCTGCAGTTCAAACTGATCGCTCCCCGTAACATCACCATCTTTGCAATGGATATATACGTCGAAGTGCGTGTGTCGGGAATAGTTGCGATGTTGCAAAAGCAGTAAACGCATGATATTGGTAATTTAATTTCTCTTCTACCGTCGTTTCTGACCTATGGTGTGCCTCAACCCGCAAAGATTCTAATTTATGTATCCTGCAATAACACAAGACAAAATACATACCTAGTGAAAGTTATCCCTTTCACCGATATGACTACGGCAGGGGGTTCTTTTGCTAGCTGGTCGTTCTAAATTAACGAAGCATCACAGTTACAGTACAATGTTTCAATGTTTACATATTGAACTTTACTACCCAAACTTTCCACCAAACCCTGATCTAATGTTTATTCTACAAACAGTTAAAACAACTCCAGGAGCAGCTATTATAAACTGAACATTCACAAACAGTTGAACAGAAATACAAGTTCTTTTGCCGGCGGACAGAGTTCAGCACAGCTTCACTAACACTCCGTGTATGGTCCCAGGGCTTTTACGCTGCTGTTTATATGCGGTAGCTCATTGCAATCGAGCGGATTGTTGACCAGGTTCAAGTAGTCCAGCTCCTCTGGCAGGCTGCTCATGTTGAGCGCATTTACATTATTGTCATACAGATAGATCGCTTTCATTGCCGGGAACGGGCGTAGATATACGTCCGATATGTTATTGTTGGAGGCGAACAGCTCGCTCAACCTTATCGGCACCTTCTCCTCGGTTGCGACCAGCTCCAGCAGTCGATTTTTCGTTAAATCCAGCGAGTTTAGATTATTCATCAGGCGGAAGACGCCAAAATCGATATGCTCAAACGCGTTCCTGGGCATGTGAACCGATAGCAGTGTCGCAAAGTAGTCGGTACAGTTGGGCCTGGGCACGTCTTGAGTCTTCTGCTCCTGCTCAATGTAGTACGTACGCCACGAGCAAAACGTCTGCACATCGCCCGCCTCGTTGACCGTCATCTGCTGGTGCTCCCTATCCGGCAGGTTTAGCTGCACCTCAGTCAATCGGTTGCCCTCCAGCAGGATCGTTTTCAATTTGCTCATCAGTGCCATCGTGCCGAAATCGAGCCGTTTCAGCTGATTGCCGGAGAGGAATAGTTCTTCCAAATTGCGGCAACACACCAGCCCGGGCGTGATCGTGACCAGCTCGATCTTGTTGCCCACCAGATACAGCAAAGAGACGGGCGAGTTTTCCAACACATCGAAGCTAAAGTTGGTCAGCTGTGAGTGCGTTATCCAAAGGATGTCGAGCGTCAGCAGCTTGGACACGGTCGGTGACACTACCTGCAGCGAAGTGTAGTCGGCACGGAAGTCCTGCAAGCTTGTGTTGTTTTCGAACTGTACATCCTCAACGCCCATGTGCGTCAGGTGTACTACACTGGCACTCATCGCTGCCGGAAACAGTACGCGTGTAACGTTCGAGTTGGTGAGCACCACTTTCCAGGGCCGTATGCTAGCGAGCGGGTGCGTTAGATCAAGCACACCGATCGTTGCGTTATCGAAAATGAGTTCCTCGGTGCTGTTAGTGAGAAAGGAATAGTCTTCGGGCTTGCCTTCGCCGGTAAGATTCACGATCGTGCAGGACACGTTCCCTTTGATGTAGGAAAAATTCGGTGCGCCTAATGTCACCATCACGCACATGGACGTCACGAACAGCAGCAGTAAAATGCTAAGGTGGAAAACAGGAAATGCACAGCATGCAGTCGCCCAGCAGTACAATATTCACTTTTGGGGCTATATTTACCTATGAGGTATTGCCATTCTTCTCTCACACAAAGAGTTACACAGAGAAATAATTCCCGTACGACACGCTTAACACAAGTGACCGGCACAATGCTATCGTTCTCATTTTTATAAACAATTTTAACCGATGCAATTACGAACCAATGGGACTCATTATCACCCACCACTGAAGCTAACAAGGGATGAGGCCAATTCATAAATGATTTTCAAATTGAATTACTACTCAACGGTTCGCAGAAATATGGTATGACTAGCTTAATGTGCTTTTAAACAGAAGCATCAGAGTCGAGATATTATAACATCACGTTTTGTTGTCTAAAAAAAGCATCAATTCCAATGAAACCCATTCATCCACTCCAAAGCAATAATTTCAACGACCAACTTCCGAGCAACTGTTAGTACCAGAGCTTCAATGACACTTTAGATGCGTTGTTCATTGAAACACTCCTTTTTGTGCGATTTGTTGCATTCAAAAATGCACAATTTAGCTCGATAGTGGAGATGCTGAGTGGTTGGTCTAATGAGCTGACCACCTCTCAAAACGGCCGCTCTTTCTCTGGCTCTCTCTCTCTCCCACTCGCCACAACCGCGGGAGTATTTTTACATTTTTATGCTTCATAATAAAAGCAGTAGTGCGCTAAAAATAACCCGGTGCATGAACATAAATACTTGCCACCGCGGGACCGGGGTGGCAAATTATACTCCCGCTTCCCTTCTAAAAACACAACGCACAACGCACAAATACACATACACATATGGGGCCACAGCCACTCGTTAAAGTACACGCATGATGCGTGTTGGTGAACCATCATCTCGCACTCGGCCATAATCTGTGATAAAAAACCGAATGACAAAAGAAGAGCGATTGCTGCTGGCTGGCGCACAATAAGCGTGTGTCCTTTGCGTTACAGACAGAGCGTACAGTTTGAGATTAGATTTCGTGGCGGCATCACACACCACGGTTCAGCAGTTCCGCTCAGCAGTTCAGTAACAGCAGTTTTGGGGTGCGAAAAGATGGCACCACCGCTAGCGTTTGATGATGTGCTCGTCGAGATTGGCACGTTTGGCCGGTTCCAGCTGCGGCAGTTCCTGCTCATGATACTGCCGCTCGTGTTTAACGCCTTTTCCAACCTTTCGTACGTGTTCACGGCGGCTGACCTCAAGTACAGGTAAGCTCTACGGGCGATGGGGATGGAACATTTGGGGTTGCATCAAGTTGCATTAATGGAATTTGTTCCTTTTTCTGTTTGCCAAGATGCTACATCCCGGAGTGTGAGAATCGAACCGATGCGGCGTACCTTACCGAATGGTTGCCGGCGGCCGTACCGTACCAACGCAACCAACCGGCCGGGTGTGAACGGTACGAAGCGTTTGTAAACATCACCGGCGACTATTTACAATGCCAAGCGTCCGATTTCAACCACTCCGCTATCGCGCGATGCTTCGACTTTGTGTATGAAGATAAAGCGGCCACAACGATTGTGAATGAAGTAAGTGATCTTGCGGGGCGCGCTTTTTTTTATGACCGACAGGCGGAACAGCTGATGGTGCGAACCGAACGCCCGATGTGTGATGACCAGCTTTCATTGGTCAAAAACATATCTCGCCGGCCGCAAACGCGGAACGCGGAACACTCATGATGCTACTTTTGTTATTCTTGTTCCGCTTTCAGTTCAACTTGACGTGCGACGAGAACACGTGGAAGATAACTCTCGTCGGTACGATTCACAGCGTCGCCCAAGGGCTGGCGCTGCTGCTTGGTGGTTTATTTTCGGATCGCTACGGCCGCAAATGGGCCCTGCTGCTAAGCATCGGTCTGGGTTCGACCCTGGGCATCGTGCGGTCCTTCTCCGTGAACTACGAGATGTTTTTGGTGCTCGAGTTTTTGGAACCCCTGCTCGGTTCGACCATGTACACGACGGCGTTCATCCTCGGCCAGGAGCTCGTTGGACCGAAGCACCGTGTCTTTGCGAAGAGCCTCTGTTTGGTCGTGTTTGCACTTGGTGAAGCTACCATGGGCGTCATTGCGATGTTCGTGCACAACTGGCGCTACTATTTGCTGGCCCTGTTCGTACCGGGGCTCGTCTCCCTGGCCTTCCTGTGGGTGACGGCCGAAAGTGTGCGCTGGTTGCTTTCGAAGGGCCGCAACAGGGAAGCCATCGTCATACTGGAACGAGCGGCCACCGCTAACCGGCGAACGTTGTCGGAAAGTACGCTCAAGTACTTCGCCACCAATGACTATCAGCGTGAAACGCCCGACCTGCCGGCCAATCCGTCGTTCTTCGAACAGCTGGCCGAGGTGTTCCGATACAAGCGGCTAACGATACGGCTGGCAATCTGCTCGTTCTGCTGGTTCACGAACGTGATGGTGTACTACGGGCTGACGCTGAACTCCGTCACGTTGGCCGGGGATAAGAACGTTAACTTCATCCTAATCACGCTGGTCGAAATACCTGGAGCCGTTTGCATGAACTTTATCCTGAACCGATTCCCCCGCCGAATGACACAGTTCGTGTCGCTGGCAGTGTGCGGAGTGCTGTGCCTGGTCACACTAGCCATTCCCGATGGTAAATTACTGTGCTACGTACACTTTGATTGTTCATCATCTCATCAAATTTCTTCGCTATGTCTTTCCTTACAGACGACAGCTGGATCCACACGGCAATGTTTCTGTTCAGCAAGATGGCCATATCGTTTTCGTTCGGCGTGCTGTACATCTACACGGCCGAAATCTTTCCCACCAATCTGCGGCAAAGCTTACTCTCCATGTGCTCCATGATCGGTCGGCTGGGTTCGATCGTCGCACCACAAATGCCACTGCTTGCCAAGGTGTGGAAACCGCTGCCGATGACACTGTTCGGGTCGATTGCGCTACTGTCAGCCTTTACCATTTTAGAATTTCCCGAGACGGGCAATGTTCGGCTACCGAACACGGCCAGCGAGGCGGAGAATCTTAAAGCGAACAGTTTCGATAGTGATCGTTCAGAATAAAAAGGGGATATGCTACGCGCATATCATTATTGCTATAGCCACGTAAGCCACTGCCAATTCCTACAACTTATCGATGACAACAGGATCGCCAGTTCCTGTGGAAGTCAATCAATCATCCGATCATCGCATAAAATGATGAAACAATTAGATAACAATTCAAAGGAAATGACACTGGTACGCTTCCAACAGTTACGATTCGAGGACTCGACCTTTGATACTACTACCCGAACAAGCCAGTCCAGCGCGTTCGCGACCACATACTCATTTAAAATCTAAACAAACACGCTGGAAGCATCACCTCATATTTTAAAAGATTAAACATTATCAGCGTCAATGAGTGGCTCTGGCAGCTGATAATCATTTAAATGGGTTCCGCGTTTATCACCGAGCCGTTTGCAATTCCTCACTGACAATCGCGCCGGGCGTGGTCATCCTTCGAAACCTTTTGTCAAATCAGTTAATAATGCTCTCTCTCTCTATCTCTTCGCTGCAGCTGTCCAGAGCAGCGGTAGCATGTGCGGTGGCGGGAGTCTCCTTAAGAGTTTGAGAGTGTAAAGTGAAATCAATCAAATTCAATTAACGCATTCCCGATAATAAAACAATATTAGCTTACTCCAACCGGCGGCACTACTTGTACGCATACCGGCGACGCTTCTCACGCTGGCAACGGAGCACGCGCAGTCGTGCCGTTAGCCGCTAACCGAGCCGGACCCTGCGTTTCTGTCACAACACAGTCAGTCAGTCGAAAATAGCTTTCATTCATGTGAGTGAAAAAACTCACGAATCGTGTGTTCTGGGGGGCCCATCTCTCCCGTTGATTTGCACGGTGTTACTCTCGTGCCGAGTGTGTTTGTGACCTATAATCTGACGAATCACATCTAGTTGGCGTCGCGTTTTTTAAGCCGGCAGGAAGAAGAAACAGTGTAATCGCACGTGTGTTTGCAATCGCTCGTAATGCCGCAAGCCGAGGACGACGTAGACTTGGACGGAGTGCTGCACGAGATCGGTCAGTTTGGGCGGTTTCAGGTGCGCCAGTATGGGCTGATGGTGCTGCCGATCATATTTAATGCGCTCTTTACGCTCAGTTACATCTTCACGGCGGGGAATCTGGAGTACAGGTTAGAACAGGTGCAGTGTTGTGCAAGAGAGCAGCATCGCTCAGCATCGTGATTTGTTCTGCGTTTTTACAGATGTTTAGTACCGGAATGTGAAGATCCTGCCACGGAAATTTATAATCCTCCCTGGTTAAATGCAACCTGGCAGGGATTATTGCACTCTGACGGGCGATGCCAACGTTTGCAATTCATCTCAAATGACACCCGCCTACCGGAGGGAGAGTGTACCAGTGATGATTTCAACACTTCCGCCATGATTCCATGCGATGCGTTCGTTTTCCAGACCGAAGAAAGCACGATAGTGCGTGACTTTAACATCACATGCGCGCACAACGACTGGAAGCTTACGCTGGTGGGCACGATCAACAACGTGGGACAGTTCGTAGCGCTTCCCATTGCCGGATACCTGTCGGATCGGTTCGGCAGAAGATGGATCCTGCTGGTGAGTGTCGCCGGTAGTGCACTGTTCGGGTTGGTACGCTCGTTTGCGACTAGCTACGAAATGTTTATCGCGATGGAGTTCCTCGATCCGGTCATCGGTTCCACGATGTACACTACCGCGTTCATTCTGGCGCTCGAGCTCGTCGGTCCGAAGATGCGTGTCACCGGCAACAACATTATCTCTTGCGCATTTTCCTTCGGCGAAGCACTCCTCGGACTGCTGGCGATGTATTTCCGCGACTGGCGCGTGCTGCTGCGCATTTTGTACATTCCCGGCCTTTTGGCGCTTCCGTTCCTTTACACAACGGTCGAGAGTGTTCGATGGCTACTGTCTAAAAACAGAAAAGATGAAGCATTTACAATCTTGAAAAGGGCGGCAAAGCTGAACGGTAAAACCATCTCACAAGCCGCATTCGAACGGTTCAATTGCATCGAGACCAAGAGTGGGTCAGCGAAATCCCTAGATACGCAAACTTACGCACAACTGCTACGCGAAGCGCTGGCCAATCCCGCGCTGGTGCTGCGTGTCATCAACTGTTCCTTCTGTTGGCTCACCAACACTATGGTGTACTTTGGCTTGAGTCTCAATTCCGTGTCGCTGTCGGGCAACAAGTATCTTAACTTTATTCTTGTCTCGCTCATCGAGCTTCCCGGGTTCTTTTTGATGCAACTCATTCTCGATCGTGTCGGACGCAAAAAGACACTTTTCACTACGCTTGTTCTAAGTGGGCTGTTTTGCATCATTTCCGTGTTTATTGCTGGCATTGGTACGTAGCTATTCCTTCCCCGGACCCGTACTGTGTTCAATCAAACTGTTTTCCTCTCTTACAGATGCTCCGGCCCTGCACCTTACCCTGTTTTTGCTCAGCAAACTTAGCATAACAATGTCGTTTGGCACACTGTACATCTACACTGTCGAAATCTTTCCCACCAATCTACGCCAAAGCCTACTGTCTACCTGCTCCATGTTTGGACGCATCGGATCGATGATAGCACCGCAGACACCGCTGTTGGCTAAAGTGTGGACACCGCTGCCGATGATACTGTTTGGCTGTCTCGGCATCTCGTCCGCAATAACCTCACTCCAATTTCCCGAAACGCTAAACAACGAGCTGCCCAACACACTAGAAGAAGCTATGAATATGCAGGGGAACGACATTCCAGCAACCGACCGGTGATTAATACCGGTGCCGAGTATCGATTTTCTAATAAATATCGCAATTGTATTAACGCATCCCTTCTTGTTCTGACTGGTTCTCCGTATCATTCCGCTACTCCATTGGCCATGCGCTGCATTTCTTCCGCGTGGTGAATCTTTTTAGTCGTTCGCAGATGACCTTTGTAGCACCACATCCAAATCAATAGCAGCCCCGATATCATCGCACCCAAACCAAACAGCCAATAAGTTCCGAAACGCACGTACACCACTACCGAGGCCGGTCCTATGATGCGCGTTAGTCCGCCAATGCTCGTGTACAGCGCCATCCAGTTGCCCTGCGGTCGGGTGCCGAGCAGTTTCGAAAGAATCGTTTGACTAATGGCTATTCCAACCGAGAACGAAATACACAGCATCGTGTATGAGATAGTTAATTGGTATTGATTAATGGGAGGAATAGAATTACACCATTCCTGTTCGATTGGACAGCCACCGCCACCACCAACGCCCGTACTTCTATTATTCGACGAATCTAACATTGGAATTGATTTGCTACCCATCGGTATCATTACCACTTGACTGATAAACAGCGGTACAATAGCGAAAAATAGAAACACATTGTGCTCCTGAAACCGTTTACATAACTGAGGCAACAGCAGAAACACGGCACAAGAGCACAAAGTGCCGCCCGTAATTAAGATGCCCAGGTAATACAGAGATTCCTCGTGGCTCCAGCCGAACTGATCGAGCGATATCGGCGAAAGGGCGCTAAAAGAAATAGAACAAACATGGCAATGAGTATTGGAATGAGAAATAAGAATGTTTGCGCATACTTACGTTTGAACAGACACGTAGAAAAACATCAACACGCTGTAACCGATCATGACCGTCCAGATCGAGAACATTTTCAACGGTTCGTACGTATCCGTCGCTTTGCTGAATCCGGTCGTTTTCATCGCTTCCTGGGCGGCGATAGTACGATGCACGAAGCAGGAAGGATTCAGAAACAGTATGTACACCACGCCAAGGGCCGCACAAATCCACCCCGCCATCGTGTACATGTTAATCCGCAGCCCGTACCACATTAATCCTTCCTTGCCAATGGTTGATAGGGCCGCTTGAATGATGGGCCCCACTGCTAGCCCGAACGTTTGAGCCAACGAGCTCATCGATATGGCACCGGTTCGCTCGGACAGCTTAGTGGCCGTCGATATGTACGCTCGGCTAAGCGTATTGATTGACGTCGATATGCCAAAGACAAACCTTGCCAACAGTAGGACGTACCTTCGGTGCGGTGTGGGGAACAGCTCCACGACGCTGTACAGCCCATTGCCAAACACAAACAAAGCTGTCAGTATCACGAACGGAACGCGGATTGATGATAATCTATTCGAGCACCAGCCGATAAGTGGACTAAAGATCAACTGACCGGCAGGTGGAGCGGCAAATACGACACTCAGAAACGGCTTGCCAACCGTGGGATCCATCTGAATCGAGGAGAAAAGGTTTCATTATGCAACGGTAACACTCTGCACCATCGCTGCGCCGACTGCTTACGTCTTGCAGGTATGGCCATAGCCCAGTCGTCACCACGCCAAACGATAGAAACATTAAAAAGCCGCTCACATACACCAATCGTATTGTGATCCATCGTTCGCGATATTCAAAATCACTCTCAAGCCCACTCGAACGGTCCTTTTCGTTTTGCACCACGCGCCACCAACTCCCAATCGATGCCATGGTCACGAACGACAAAACCGAAATGACCACCGTACATTCGACTAGCACCGATCGAACCCTGTATCACACGAGGCGATGCGCAACTCGTCGATTCGATTTTCTACAAACTTGTTCTTCCGACTTAGAACCGGCGGTCATATTTTGCAATCAATTGAATTGAAGGAGAAAGCACTCACTGATATGATTTAAGGGTGACGTAAAAAATAATTGCATTCACTGCCCACACCGCCAATACGCGCCAATAAATCAAACACGGATGGCATTCTCACGACGGGGAAGCAAACGCGAGCTAGAAGCGCACATGACTGCTCGCGCGATCAGTTTAATCGACACTAAGTCAAGAACCAGTTTTGCTTAGACGCGCCACAAGTCTCATCGGTACGGCAAATGCAGCGCGCTCGGGCTCGCGCTAAATCAACGCCTAACTACTTGTTTTGGCCGCGTGTTTGCCCTTCAGTTTGCCACCACCGTGCTATTACTTATCAGCTGGCTGGATTATTGCACACACGCCGCCCCGCACTGATACTCACAACAATCAATACCCGGGCGCATTAGGCAGACGAGGAGACAGGAGGCAAACGCGTTTTTTCGGAATGACAAATCACGGCTAGATAAGAAACCACGGCGAGACTGTTTTTTGTGCGATTTCGTTTCATTCACTGCTGAATGCTTTCACAAAACGGCTACCTAATTGTATACTGTTCGCTTACCAACGAGGAAAATATCACAACGAACACGCCGCTCCTTAACGCTGAATAGAATATATATGTGTATAAACTGAGCAATTCGTTTCCCTGCAGCTACATGATCAGCCGTTCCGCGAAGGGATCAGCTATCGCCGGGGGTGCTGCTGTCTTTTGAATTTCCGTTAAGCTGATCGCCACCATCTTCGGTTGTCTTTTTTTCTTCCGACGCTTGATCTCCTTTCGCGATCACCGACACGAGCTCCTCTCCTCTACAGCTTGCATCGTAAGGGATCGGCACTAGTCTTTCTCTGGCGAGGAAAATGAGCAACGTTAATACAACGCCCTAGAAGGATTTACATCAATTTCAAATAAATACCTCATTTGCCATAGCCACATCATGGTGGCCGCCATCATTACCGCCGTGCTGCCAAAGGTCCAGTATAGTCCGTACTTGGTGTAGATTGTAGATAAAAATACCGGCCCCAGTGCTCGCGATAGACACCCCGAGCCCGTCATGATGCCCATCCATGTGCCCTGAGGACGCGGTCCTAGCACTTTCGAAAAGATGGTTGTAATCAGCGTCACACCGATCGGATACCCGATGGCCGTGAACGCATAACCAACCAGAAATTGGCTAATGGTCATACCGCGCGTAGTTTTACACCATTCCTGCGATGGTGGACAGCCTAGCGCGTCAATACCACCGTCCAACGTTTCTGTGCCCGCCGTGGGAATAGGTCCACTGTAGTCAAAGTCCACCCTGGTCAGATTGGACCAAACGTTTGTAAAATTCGACCCGTACACGTACGGCGTCACATCGTCCTCCATGCGCAGCGACGCGAGTGTTGCATTTTCTGGAAGTGCCAACTTTGGCGGCGTGTCACTCATCGGTATGTAAACCGCGCGTCCCAACACCATGAGGAAAAAGCCACCCCAGATGAGAACTTGCTGCTCCGGGAATCGCTTGCATAATGGATCAATCATCAGGAACATGGCACTAGCCAGTATGGCTCCGACCGCCATAATCCATGCCATGTAATATAAGGCTTCGGCTTTCGTCCACGCGAACATATCCATCGTCAACGGAGTGGCCAGTCTGAGAGAGGGAAAGGATACACAAAATCGTTAGCGGAAAGCGCTGACCATCTTTACAGGACACAGAATTCCGTACACTTACGTTTCGAGAAACACGAAATTGAACACCAGAATGAAAAAGGCAGATATCAGCGTCCAGGCGGATAAATAATCCGGTTTCATCGATTTCCACGTTTCCTTCTCCGACTGCATGCCCTGCTGTTTCATGGCTTCGAGGGCCGCGATTCGTTTCTCTTTGAACACGAACGGCAGAAACAGACAAAAGTTCAAAATTCCCATCAAAACGTTTATCCACCCAGTGGCCGTGTACATGTTGAGGTGCAATTTGTTTTTCACCAGCGGCAGTCCATCTTCGCCGAACATCGTAACGGCGCCCTGCAGCACGGGGCCCACGATAAATCCTAGCGTTTGCGCGAGCGATACCATCGATACGGCACCGGTCCGTTCCTTGACCTTGGTGGCCGCCGACAGGTACGACCGGCACACGGCCACACTGGACGAGCTGACGCCGATGAGGAAGCGCGAGTACAGCATCCAATACTTTTGATCAGTTGGGAACAGCTCGAGGCAGGCGTAGATTCCGCTAGCAATGGAAAATAGCGCCAGCGAGCAGAGCAGGGGCAGCCGGATCGAACCAAGCCGATTGCCCCACCATCCGACCAGCGGGCTGAAGATCATTTGTCCGACCGGATTGGCACCCACTATCCATCCCAGGAACTCTTTGCCGGCGTGAGGATCTAGCTAGTTGTGGAAATGTTGTCAGTAAAGTCGTTTTTGGGCACAGTTCCTCTTTAACATACCTTGTCGAGGTATGGCCACACGCCCGTGAGGATGATGCTGAATCCGAGCGACATGAGAAACATGGTGTAGTAGATGATTCGCACCGACGTCCAGCGTTCCGTGTACTCAGCGGCCGTTTCCAGACCATCGTCCAGATCGTTTTTGGATGGTTTTTTGAGTAAACAGTTCTTTAATCTCTCCATTGCTGATAATTGCCCGTTCGCTGAACACACACTGACGATGACAAAGCATATGTTAGCCCCTTCGTACGGACTATTTACTCCGATCTTCGTCGATCTTCGCAAACTATCGAATTGTTGTGAAGCGAACGGAATTGAATCCAATGCTACGTGTACCGTGTGAACCGCACCACGCGTCTGGCCTGTTTCACATGTATGCGCACAGAAAACGAACTCAACGCTCTTTGTCTAACGGAACGTTGGGCAGTGCACGGTTCAAACTACAAATAGATATCAACTATAAATAGTTGCAGCCCCTATCAGCTGAGAGTTGTAACGGGGGGTATTAATATCACTCGAGAATATTATACCAAACGTGCCTGATTTTGCCTTTACAAGAACGGTTTCATTTTAAGGAACTTGTTTATTAAACTAAAATATTCTTCACTTTATTCGTAAAGTGCATCGATCATAACTCTCCCCGCATAGTCTTCAGGTCGATGCTTCGCCACTTACCCAAAGCCACGTTCCAGTTGAAATGCGTTCGCGCAAATAGTTTGTATTCCGGTCCGGTCGACGCACCGCGCTACCACTTCTCACACGAAAGCATAAGCCAGCGCAATACCCTGGCAGGTCCCAAAATTACATAAAACTGAAGAAGGCTCTCCTATTGATAACATTAAATCGGACACTTTGCGCCGTTATCTAATCGCGTCGCAGATAACCCTGCATAGTGGCGGTGGTCAATGCACGGCGGCAGGCTCACCACATATTTCCCTTTGCGCTGCCGACTGTTTACAGGTCTTTGGTCACTATTTTTCAACAAAGAAATTGTTAGCACAATAAAAATTGTTTGTTTGTAGCAGCTGCCTGCGATCGTTTTGACAACAATGACACATTCCGCTGAAATCGAGCAGTTATCCTCATCGTTGCCGCTCATTCGAGCACTAATTCTTCTCACTGCAGCAACCAGATCTTTCTCACCACCTTACACACATATTTTTTATTTTACTGAATCATTTCACAAAAACATGACGATTTCACTGTTGACTGACCTTTTAGAGAATATAGTCTGCCCTAACATTACCTTTTTACCTCCTTAATTGAATAAAACAACAACATTTATAAAATTCGGCAAAATGGCCTACATTTCATGAGGAACACCATCTGTGCGCAAAAGCCTCGATTACAACCATGGGCTATAAACACAGCGTATTTCCAAGTGACCAGCACCATCGCATAAACACGGGCAGCATGAGCAGTTGTCAGATTTTGCCGCTACCAACAACATCAACAGTCCCCGCACAGAGTTGTAATTTTCGCGTGGAAACAGTAATTTTCACTTAAAACCATGTCTATTGGCGTACCAATCAAAGTGCTGCACGAGGCCGAAGGCCATGTGGTGACCTGCGAGACCATCACCGGCGAGGTGTACCGTGGAAAGCTGATCGAAGCCGAGGACAACATGAACTGCCAAATGACGCAGATCACCGTGACTTACCGGGACGGACGCGTCGGAAATCTGGAGAACGTGTACATCCGGGGCTCGAAAATCCGCTTCCTCATACTGCCGGACATGCTGAAGAACGCGCCCATGTTTAAGAAGCAGGGCGCCAAGACGGGCACTGCCGGACGAGGCAAGTCGGCTATACTGCGAGCACAGGCGGCCCGAGGCAGAGGTCGTGGAGCCGGAGGCGGCGGAGGAGGTGGTCGAGGCGGTAACAAAGGAGGATGGCAAGGGCAAGGACAGCAATCTTCCGGCCGTGGACGCGGAGGGTTGTAGAAACATTTCGTCTACACTACTTCTATCCTTTAGTTGTAAGCAAGCATTTTAGGAGCTCGGCAGGCGGCAGGCAGGAGCTCGTCACAACATTTGCATCCATACATCGTAAGAAAATGATGCCGATTAGGAGGCAAGACGTCCGGACGGGTAGCTTTCCGGTGGAGTGAAAATACACGAAATGTAACATGCGGCGAGCGTGTAGGATAACCACATACTTCATTAGAAAACTTTCTAGAAATGTAATTTGCATTAAAGTGAAGTGAATACAATCGAACTCAATGAAACATCCAAGCCCTTCGTTTTCTTTGTGGATCTTTGGCGAAATGTAATAGCAAGGAAAGATAGAAGTAAGCTCATTTCAAATGAAAACATTCTTACTAATTGGTGGATTTCGGTGCAAAAAAGAGGGCTGGAAGCACGATAAAAGAAAAGCAAACAATTGCTCCCTTTGAACGCGGTAAAATTCTATGAAAATTTTGGCGACCATTTTCAACATTCTGCTATGCCAGAACAGACACACGTACCGTATAACAGAACAAACGTCAAACCGTTGTATAACAGTCGTACAACAACACAAACATTCACCCCTCAGCAACAATAACAAACATAATCAAGCAACATCTGATAAGCAGTGAATTAGAAAGAATAAAATCTACTTTTCTTCCTCGCCTGCACACGATACATATTTCATGTATTCTTTGCTGAGAAAACGAGTCGCGCAAGTATTGTGGCAATCGTCATCCACCAACATCCGAACGATGGCTACGCTAACCCCGGCACGTATTGCCGTTGCGCAAATGCGCTCCACCAACGATAAGCAACACAACTTTGCCCAGATCCAAACCATCACCGCACGGGCAAAGGCCAACGATGTGCAGGTCTGTATAGGAATACCCCCGTCCCCCGTCCTCCAGTGATTATGACGAGTAGCATTTAGTTTATCTTCTTTCCAGAGTGCTGCGATTACGTAGGAACCCATCGGGACGAAACGCTGAAACTGTCGGAACCACTTACGGGCCCGACGGTACAACGGTACCGAGCGCTGGCACGGGAACAAAACGTTTGGCTTTCGTTCGGTGGAGTGCACGAAAGCATCATCGAGGAAACGGAATCGGGACAGGAGGTGAAGAATATCTACAACACTCACATACTGATCAACAATGTCGGCGAGCTGGTGGCAAGCTATCGCAAGCTGCACATGTTCAACGTGATTACACCGGAATTTAAATTCCGTGAATCGGAAACAGTCCGATCGGGTCCGGCATTGATACCGCCGGTTGACACACCCATCGGACGGATAGGTTTGCAGATTGTAAGTGTGAACTAGTCACAATTCAATTGATTCATTCGTCTCACATGTAAACTGTTACCATTTTTCCAGTGCTATGATATGCGTTTTGCTGAAGCGAGCACACTTTTGCGGAAACAAGGTGCCGAAATTCTCACCTATCCTTCAGCCTTCGCTGTGTCGACCGGACGAGCTCACTGGGAAGTACTGCTGCGGGCAAGGGCGATCGAAAATCAATGCTTCGTAATTGCCGCCGCTCAAATTGGATTCCACAACAAGAAGCGAGAGAGTTATGGCCACGCAATGGTAGTTAATCCATGGGGAACCATCCTAGGAGAAGCCAATCCGGATCAGGATCTGGATGTCGTCGTTGCGGAGTTGGACTTTGACAAGCTGCAAAGTGTGCGCGCCAATATGCCATGTTTCGAGCACCGGAGGGACGATGTTTACAACCTTTCGACGCGAGCAGGCCTTCCGTACGCCAGTGGTGCTACAGCCAAAGAAAAGTTCTCGTTCGGAGGTATAGAAATTCCTCCTGAAACGATATTCTACGTATCGGAACACTGTTTCGCTTTCACCAACATTCGCTGTGTTGTGCCCGGACGTAAGTTTTTGATCGATTTCA
Source organism: Anopheles coluzzii (assembly GCF_943734685.1). Classification (NCBI taxonomy): domain Eukaryota; kingdom Metazoa; phylum Arthropoda; class Insecta; order Diptera; family Culicidae; genus Anopheles; species Anopheles coluzzii. Next base: position 94,613,613 of record NC_064671.1, on the reverse strand, counting down.
TTACAATTATTACAGCATATTAACATTATCTTCTCCTATCTTCCAGATGTTCTAGTTTCAACGAAACGTGTCGCCGCTCGGCTGCCGGATCTCAGCCCGGCGGAAATAAACGATTTCTTCCAGACCGTATGCAAGGTGGAAAAGGTGGCAGAGCGGCTGTACGATGCCACTTCGTCCACCGTGACGGTACAGGACGGCCCGGACGCGGGACAGACCGTTTTCCACGTGCACTGTCATGTGATGCCGCGCCATGTTGGGGACTTTCCCGAGAATGATCAAATCTATGGTGAGTTGAACCGACACGACAAGGAACCGGAACGGCCACGACGACCCGTCGCAGAAATGGCTGCAGAAGCAATCCGCTTTCGGGAGGAAATGTCACGGTTGGGATTATGAGTGTGATAAACTGTGCAAGGTGGTATGATTTTTCAATAAAACGGGACACAAATTAGGCTTAAGCGATGCATATTGAAATCTATTTAGATTTTCATTCTAAATTTTAACGAAACAATTACCCAAGCGATCATAATTTTACCCGAAATGAATAAAACGGTACCTTTTCGCCGGCCCTAATGTTTGGTTCGGATTGATACGTCAAATCCAATCAATGCCGGAGTTCCGGATACACGATAATTAAGGACGAATTATTCATGTCGGGCCGGGTGGCACGGGTACACCAGTGGGAATCTGTTTATCATGACGAATCAGCTTTCCCCCAGCCAAAGGAAAGTGAAGGAAAAGATTAGATTAATTGATGTTTTGAATTCGGACGAAGATCCTCCGTGCGTTGTTGGAGGGTTCGCATAAATCATTGTTTACCGAAAAGTTTTATTCTGCCCTTGCACGCTGGCAGGCCAAATCCCTTTGCCAGCGGTTATTCATATCGATTTAGGAAAGGATAGCGCAGAACAGATGGTTTCACCGGTGCTGCCATTGTAGAACAACGGGGTAGGTTATTTTCTATTCCAATGGTATTTCCCTCATGTGGATAAGCAGATTTTCCTCGCCAATGTATTCTGAGGTTTTAAATGTTAAAAGAAAAATGTGAAAAGTATTTGTGTATTCTTTTGATTGTAGTAAATCGATTATTGAATTCCGCCATTCAAAATGTCTTCCCTACAGAGCATGCCAAAGCCCAAATTCATCGAACTCCAACAATCCTTCCCAGAATCAATCGTTCAGCACAACCTTGTTAACGGATAATGTAGATAGCAGTTTTGAATCATGATTAAATAGATTAATCCAAACCATCAGCATTCTACACTCAACCCTAATCCTTCCAGTAGATGGGATGTCGGTTACGAGCGACCGGCCAGTGTGTAACTTGGTCCACAACGGCTACGGTACAGGTTATTGTTAATTTACATTCACAAAGGTTCGATTAGGAAATACTCTGGGCACATGTGGGCAGAGAAAGACACACACTTCTCTCCAATGACAAGATGTATCCACCATGAGCAGTCATCTTTTGCCGGTGGGTATTTCAGCATTGTGCGCCTCGTGTTTCAACGAAAGGACAACACAACTGGGCGCCACCAGAAGATTGAAGTTAAGTGAGCGTAGCAAAATAAACAACTTAGAAAACTTTACCTTCCTCAGTGCGGAAGATACTCTAGACAGAGAATTAAGTGTACAGGAAGACGTGGGGGTGAACCATACTCGGGGTTGGGATGAATATTGGTGGCTTACATTCGCCATGAACACAGTAATCCTGCCAGACTTCCCAGTCGCCAGACGTCCCGCAAAGTGAAGTGTTGTGGACGAAGACATGCCAGATATCGCCCTACATCAACCATGACAACCACCGTGACGGGAGGGAGGGGGGCATGTTTACGGTCAATGTTGGTCTTAAATTTAATAAAATTACGCATGGCACAGTTCCGTAGTGCTCGTGTTCGAAGCAACCAGGGCTTTTGAGGGAAGGGAAGATAAACCGAGCGAAGAATCGTCGTCGCCGCTATGCATTAACTGTCTTTTGTGTGTATGCCAGTCCTGGTCATTACTCGGTGAAGTTGCTGTGTGAGTCCCTTTTACCCGAGCAGGTCCTGGTGCTGGCGCATCCATCATCACGCTAAAAGGCCATGCCGAGGGACCGGATCGCCGGCGTGTAAAAAGCCGTTTTTCTGTCGGTAAAATTCATCATTCCCTCATGCAGAACAAAGGAACCGAATGATTAGGTTAGGCTACTAGTAATTAAAACGTCATCCAGACAAAATTTACGGCGCGCTCGACCGGTGGTACGGGATAGTGGGCCGGGCGCCAGGCCTTTGTAGGCTCACTGCGTCATTGCACCGTTTGGCCGGGGTTGCCTACATCCGGGGTGGATTTCATAAACAACTTAATAACCAACCAGTGTGCCCTCGGTGCCCGAAAAACCGCAAACCCTGTGATGATGGTCAACGCCGAAGCCGTCCCGGGCCTTCGGGTTGGTTTAATAACCATAAATTCTGTTCGCCAAAATCCACCACCCGATAACAAATCTTTCGTGCCAAAAGTTACTACTACACTGGCCGGTCGGTGGCCCCGTCCACGCGGTGTGTACGTCGTCCGTTTTCCGAAAAGGTATGGAAAATCTCACCCGAGCAATTTGGCCCACGGTGTCGTTCATTCGAAGGCCAGCCAGCAGCACCTAGCTAATCTGATCCGGGCAATATGAGACCCGTATGCGGAAGAATTATGACCCGGGTCAGGTGAGAGCTTTCACTCGCCGTGCCACAGGTATCACACCGGCAGACCGGAGATAAACAATGGCTATCGCTTTACAATCGAACCGATAATGTGATAAACGACGGGGATGGCTTTCCGGGAAGCACCGGGGTCGATACACCACCGAACGCCACAACATGTGCACCACAACCGACGAGAGAGATACATTTGGAAAATCCTCTGTGTCTTGTACGGAGCGGACACATAATGACTTGCGTCACACCATGTGCCACGAGGACAGTGTTTTTGTGGTGTAATATTTCGTTCCAATATACACTCATTTTGCTACTGAAAAAGGGTGACCCGAGCAACGGAGCGGGGAGTAAGGTTTTGTTTTAAGCACCTTCAAAGGAGCCAGTCGCCGGAAAAAGCTTTCACATAGATTACCAAAAAGACAGCACTTCTGCCTTTTCATCTGCATCTTGACAACCATTGTTTTCCGCCAGGCGAGAACAAACACTTCTCGTGTTCGTGTTTCAGTTTCCACCCAAGCCACGAGATCCGTTTGAGAAGGAGTTTTCAAAACGGCTGTTGGCAAAACTTTTCGCTAATAAGCGGCGTTGTTTATTTTTGCTGTTTGGAAATTAAGTTTCCCCGTCGTTCGGTGGTCCGGGTAGGGCAGAAGGGCAAGCCGAGGCAAACGGTAAGCGGAGGATGCATGCGTTTTACGCACAATTACCGTGTCGTCCCTTACAAGTTTCCTCGGTAAACTGTTTGCTTTGCTTGGTTCGGTTTCGGTTCTGGTCGTGCGTTGTGTGGGTCGGCAAACACATTGGACTTTAAAATAATTTACATCCATAATCGTATTGTACACAGGAAGTCACCGCGATGATGGGAAGATGTGTGTTTACCGCATTGATGTTGATGCGTATAACGCTTCAGGCTTGAGGCGATTAATTTTAACTCGCTCGAACTCGGGCAAAGCGATACTGTCTAATTAAATTTTCTTCCAGCGTCGTCTTGTGACATTTCATTCCAACACTGTAGGCGCGCTTAAGAGAAGCGTTAAATAATGAGGCCGCTTTTTAAATGGCAGCACTGTTTGCTGTTGCACTGTCACCGATAATCGTTTCAGGATAGATGGAACCGCCAAGCCTGTAGTCCCATTTCTTGGCCTGCACATTTGTCTTGCTCGCTTTCCTTTCGACCAAGCTGCACTGCCTGTGCACATGGCACAGTAATTGCATTTAATTGTGCATTTTACAGGATGATAAACGAACCGTGGCCAGTGTGAGGAAAAGTGCAGTTGCAAATAAAGACACAGGGTGCACAGACCGAAGCGCAGCGTACCGGGGGTACGAATAATTGCCGAGCATTTTATGCACTTCTTTAGTCTCCCGGACCGCCAAAGACACAGCGGAAACGTTTGCCACTGTGTAGCGGTAATTGAATGTAATGAAATAATTAATTCACTGTACTTTCTTCCTTCGATCGATTGTCGGTGTGGAAATAACCGATCGGTAGGTACGACACATTGTATGCGATGGCAGGCGTAATGCAGGAAGGAAGAAGAATAATTCCTTCGATTAGTCGATCAACAGTGTGCCTAATCGACAGCTGTAAGCCGCTCGAGGGGAGGAAAAGTTTCAAATTTGTTTGCCAAAGAGATAGTTACTTTAATTGCTGCCATGATCTTTCTTACCACAATAGCCAACGAGCTATTAGGGTGGCGCATCTGCAGGTACTCCAAACTCCCATGATCGATTAAACGATAGATATTGTAATGTAAAGGTAAATTGATGGAGAAAGAGACAATCAAAATGAACCCCATATCTTTGTCCGCTCGGCAACCGTTCGTCAGAGGGATAATGAGCTGACGGTAATTTCAAAAGGCATAACGAATGGTAGATAATGTCTCCGTTAAAACTTGAATTGAGTCGAACAATTACTTGTGATAGTAGTTGAACGGGAGTAATGGAGCATAGGAAAACTAGGAAGAAACATATAAACCGAATACTCTTGCAAGCAACACACCAAACCAGCATTAAAATGACTTCTTCATCAGACTATTGCGCTGCTGTATCGATACTTTCTTGAGTCAAGGCTCACAGTAAGGAGGGTTCTTTAAATCGTATGCTCAGTGCGAGGTCTTGCGTGTGAAACGCTCATGAATATTACAAAAATATCCCCATGCAGACACCGTAAACTTTCTTCTGCATACGCAAATAGCGATCTATGCTTTATGAATCTCGCTCTCTCCCTTTCTGAGTGCAACGTCTGCCAAAAAAAAAAAACAACCCTGTTTATATTGTACATAATCGATAATCCAACCCATCCCCAACAACAACACAAATCACAATGGTGAACGAAGCATGGAAAGAAGCAGCAAAGCTGATTCGAAAGAACCTTCCCCGAATTCAAACCCATATCACGTTGTTTGGGGCAAGGCAAAAGTTTTGTTTTTATGTCCCTGAAAACGTACGGGGCAGTAGCATAAACAGCGCGATCACATCACCATAAAAAGGTAAAATGCAAATTTAATTTCGCTAATCGATGTGTTTGATTTGCAGCTCGCACCGGAGCTATACCATTGGCTAATTTGCTATTGAATATTTATCATCCCGAATGCTAATTAGACAACTTGCCCTAGATAATGGCAATCGGGTGCTGTTTCACTTTTTCTCTTGCAATAGAATTTTTGTTGTGATTAAATGCTATGCGAATTTGTGTCGTGTTTATCATACCATCTATAATACTTTTGATTTATTTTCATTTTAATCTCCTTTGAAGTGTGAATAACTACAGGTTTGAGCTGAAATAGAAACTCGATCAACGAACAAAGCGGTGATATAAGCGTTATACAATGGAATGTTGTTTTTACTGCTTTTTTTCATGACGTAAACTGTAAAGATCCTCAATGCCTTTTTTTGCAATCATTCGGCTACGAAAAATAAAATACTTCAACTTTGCACTGCTACATACGCTTTCCACCAATATTCTTCCCATTTTTTAACAATCATCAATCATTTATCGTCCCATTGGCCATCTTTTGCTACGGTTCGTTCGTTGGAAAATGTTTCACTTTCAATAGCATCGCAAATGGTCTTCACCTAAATGGTTTTTTGTTGAAGTTTCGTTTCCGCTCTTTGCTCCCAGTAGCGTAACATTCCCCTCATCCGCATAAGCTCCGGAGTGGATTTGCCGGTTTGCTAAAATAGCATCGATTCAACTGGCCTTAGCTAGCAAATATTTGACCAGGATCTAGCCAAATGGAGCTGGTGTGGACAGGTTAATGCAGCAAATTCATACAAATACGCAAATACATAAATTACCTGCGATAAATATTTACTTTCCCATCGAGCGTTGTCGCAATGCCGATTGGCTTTCGTTTAGCGTTTGGTCCATAATATATTCCATGATTTCCGTAATTGCGTCAAACGTTTTGCAGCTTTTGCGATGTTTAGGTCGAGTGATCCGCATTTGAAGCAATTTGTTCGATTTAGAATTTAAATTTCAATTTTTTGTGCAATGATTACTCACACATTTACACTTAAGTACAGATGATGGACAGCTTAAAATAAAATAATATTAAACTGCCTTTTATACATTTATGCGCTTTCCCTGTATTGATAAAGTCGGTTGTCTAGAGACGACGACCATCGAAAGGTCACCACCAGGTCAGTGAAATGTTGTTCAGTGCATGATTACACATTGCAGAGCTGCTGTACATACATCGCACACTCAAAACGATTTGTAAAACTACACTCGAGGAAGCCGTTGAAACGATTAGTTCCATAGAATCTCCACAGAAATATAGAAAAATTGCATAACTCGTTCATATGAAAGCACATCAGTACGAGCAGAAACGGCAAGGCTGACTGCCGAACTGAGAGCAATTCAGAACCGTACACCTACCCACAACTGGTTACGCACACACACACACAAATGCAATCTACCAAATGTTGGTTTCCCATTCGTCAGAGACGAGAGGCCCAACGATGTGGAATGGTCCATGTACAAAAAATGATCATAACCCACTGCCCTTCTGCTCCAATTCTATCACCCTTGTGTTGAGCTTGTTCAAAAGTTCAAGTGTATTGTGCCACACTGTACCAGCAACATTTAAACTTTGGTATGAAATAGTTCTCAACAGTGATTATATTTCAATTATACACTTGGGAATCATCACAAATACATTTCACTCCAAACGGAGTGATGTTTGACATGAAATAGCACGTCTAATGGTTAACTTGTGCCCAAATGAGCGTGCGAACGAGAACGGTATGATGCGTTTTCGGAATGAAATCAACAGCTTCCCACAGTCAATGCAATTGTATGGTATTGTACAGTATGATTGAGAACCGTAATGATTCTATATGCACACAATTGTTGGTCATTCATTACGAAATAAATTCGACAACATGAATAAAGAGGGCATACGTAATTGAAACCACTGCAAATGATGGGTTGTGTTTAAAGGGCAAACATTACGCAAAAATAGCTGATTCATGCGAACGGTGTACTGAATGGATAATTGATGTTCAAACTGTAAATACTCTCTATAGCTGACCAATACACAATTAACATCATAGGAGAATTATTTTATGTACAACTACAACATTGTTCACTGAATAATTCACCGCAGTATTTCTGTGTTTGAGTACGTGTTGGGGCTTTAATTTTGTGCAACTTCCTTCTGCAACAATTCATTGCCAAGCTGCTCTCACATCCTTAACAATTGCGCGCATTAAGAAGCATAAAACGTTCAACAACAACATACGCCTTAAATTGGCATACATTTTCGTAGAAAAGAATAAAGTTCCACGAACGACAATCATGAAACACATTCTCATCGAATCATTGCACCCTTGTTACATCAATTCGTTCCACCCGATAAAGTTTTTCCTCCATGATCTTCCAGGAAACTTTGGGCCGAAGCGAGTTCTGCGCTTAATTCTGCGTGATGGTAGTCTTTTAAAGTATTCAAATACTCACTCCTGCTTGATGTGTACTTTGTCTATAGATACTTTACCTATCAAGTAACTCCAGCTGCTCATTTACGACGAAAGTCGTTTAATTTCCCGAACGCGATGGAGACGCATGGTTGTTGATGCAAGTTCTGCAAATTCTCAACAAAAAAAGATTATCCTTTAATGACGTGCTATCGACTGCTGGTTTGAGAAACTCTTACCACTTGTGCCAAACATTGCATTGCACTGAATAGCCTTTTCTGGTTACATTTTCGCGTCACTTTAATCTGCGCTCAACAGATACTGTACTCCCGCGCACAGCACTGTCCTTGACTGGTTCGCAGTAGTACCACTTCTGTATGCTTCCCACACGCACATTTGTCCGTACCAGACTGGTGTGTAAATAAAAACCATGCGCCCCTTATCTGCAGGCTGGCGGCTGCAAATGTATTGCTCCCCTGCTGTATGCATGTACAAACTATCAGCGTACTCACAGTTGCCATCGCTAGGCACCGGCAACGCCGGCCTACTGCGATGCGCCCGGGTGAAGAGCCGTTGTCAATGTTGGATGATGTAGCCGCCGCCACGCTGGCGTCTTGGTGGAAAACATTTCGGGAATGATTTCCTCTACTTCACGCGCCCACAGTTTACGTTAACCATTAGCAGAGCCAGGCGGTGGAAAACGTACGGGTATGCAGCAAGGAAAGGATTTTTTCTTCCTCACAGTATCGTCTGTGTTGGAGCACGTGTTCGAGGGATGCTCATGGCGTACAAGGAAGCTTTTCTTATTTGCACGGTCGTTTACTCTTATTTTCTGCCCCCTTCATTCGCCTGGCTTGTGCTCACCAGTGCAATGCAATATCTACCAACGACAACAGCACAAAAACCCTCATCTGGTGGCGCCCTTTTGAATATACAGCCCACGTTCCCGCTCTGCATGCGTCGCTAATACCCCGGAGTAGAACACTTGTTGAATGTTTTTATCCAACCATCAACAGCTGGCATAAAATGTTTCTGTTTACCGAACGAATGAAGAGAACCTTGCTCACGAAAGAGAACCATTTGGTGGACATTCGTTCTCCTGCAATCGCTCTCTGTGATTTTCAATTCTCTCACGCATAATACTAGCAGATGTTTCCCCAGGACGGTCTTATTTCTTCATTCTTTCCTTTTTAAACAAACTTTTCCTATTTTGTTGGCATGCAGAATGTTTTGAAAATTTAAAAGCGTACTCTAAACATTCATAAAACACACATTACATCCTTAACTATCAACGAAATTCTTTGATTTCTAAAGTCCATGTATCATACACTCTGTTACGGTATACGACCCCTGCTTTTTCTCTCGCGCTTGCTCTCATTGAGTCGCAAGAGACCAAACGCAACGATTTGTTTAGCGCGAATCTCATGCTTACCTACAAATGGCAGCTCCTATCAGCTCGTATCAGCGCCGAAGACGTCAGTTACGTTTCGGTGCGGACTGCGTCAGGTCACTCTACAGTTCCTACGCGCCCCACGGTGCGTTGCGTTATCTCTCGTAAGGGTCACGTTGTCGCGTCGACGGTTAAATTGAAATGGTGCTCTTAACGCCACAGATGGCGATGGTTGCGTTTCAGCCCATGAGTGTGTGTTTTGTTTTTTTGAATTTTTAAAAGAAACCTAGTGATCTTGGTGAATGTGTTTAAAGTGAAATTTTGTGTTCGAATCTATTGGAATTGGATAATTTGTATCGATGGCTATAATCATGATTTTCGTGTCTAAACAAATTGGTTCATAGTGTATAGTTTCCAAACAACCCAATCAGACTACACCAGTGCAGCTGGTCGGGACACTCCGGCAGGCATTGCAGCGTAATTTCCATTGACTAATAACATCAACTACTTTTTAACCAACCAAAATACTACCCACAAGCTGCCGTAGCACACCAGAGACTGAGAAAAAAGGAGGTAAGTAAATAAGTCATGGTGGGTTTATTCTGCGGGATTTAAGGTTTAGCGAGCATCGCCTCCATTCCAACACCACCGAACAAGTGGCGTCCCGAGTGTTTACCCCCTGGGCACTTGCCGTAGAAGCTGAGCAGTCCGGGCCATTGTGCAACTTTTCCGCCATCCTCCTCCCAACCGCTCACAATCCTTCTCCCGTGGTGTGCAAGTGCACCGTGGTTTAACGACAGCTCTCCACATCACGGCACACAGGAACTTCCGACCTGGGGGGCGAGAGAGAAAAAAGCAAGAAAGGAAAACCCCGATCTGGCACGCTGGGATTTATTCTGGGCAATGAAAAAACAACAACGATACAGCTTTGTTAGTTTCGTTGTGTGTGTGCTTTTTTTCCCCTGACTAACTCCCTCCCATCTGCTGCTGCGGTCAAACGCAAGGCAACACATTTTCGCACCAAAGAAACAAGTTATTGTACTCAAAATCAGTTCAATTTTGGAGTGAGAACCTCCCGGCGGAGACGTGGAGATGGCGACAGGGGCGGAAGTGATACGATTTTAAAACTCACTCATTCGTGCTAGTTTACGTCACGAGTGCTTGCTCGCACGGTAGCGTGGTGCTTGGTGGGGAACAGGGGACAGCAGTTTGAAAGCATTTTAATGAACTATGAAATAAATAATTCGATTAGCCACAGCACTGAAATGTCAGGTGGTGGCAGAGACACATCTGGTTCAGTTTTGGAGCGCTCGGATTAAGTCATTAGCAGAAGAGGATTTTAATATTAAGCAGGATGAGGAGTTCCTCTTGTGATGGTTCTGCTTTTCAAGTGAAGTTTTTTTGGAGTTCAAATCTATACAGAAGAAGCGTGTTCAGCTATGCAGGCTCAAGTACAAAAACAGCAACATGTATAGCAACATCCCAACTGCAGACTGCACAGACTTTTGTTCGGGTAACAATCTAAACCATTTAACGCACATGCATCAAAGGGGCCAGGGTGAAATAAGCTGCACACTGCCGCTCAATCATTTCACCGCCGGTAAACATATGAAGCGACGCGTCTCGAAAGGACGTCTGGGTTCGTTTCCGCTTCGAAACAAAAAGACGGCCGGAAAACAAAACATAAAACGCAAACACAAGCAACAGAGTGTGCACCGGTAGGACCGGAAAAGTGCAGCCAACATGCTGCTCCTTAAGGCTGCCGGATGCAGCTGCAGGTGTATTGTTCGCGACGGCCGGGCCAACCGGGCTATCCGACTTTTGTTTACCTCCTCACTCACCGACTCCCTTTCTGACCTGCTGTGAAAAAGTCAAACTACAACATGATGATGTATTGTTTCGCTTCTATTTCCGCTTAACAACAAACCGCCACGGGCAGCGTGGGCCAAGTTCAATTAAAGAGCGTCATCATCGAGCGCTGAAGTCTGCAACAGAGTCGCATAGCGGTCCCACGGACTCCAGCGTGGCTAAAGTTTCGCTTAGCCATATTTACTCAAAGGAGTGGATCGAGGGGGAAAGGGGAGGGGTGGAAAGCAATATGGCCAAGCAAGACGAGGCTTGGTTGAGCTTTCTTGCGTCGTTCGTTCATCGCCAGGGAGGGAAGGCTTACGCGGCAAACCAACTCATGACCACCCGTTGAGAGCGGCATATGTTAGCGACGTGCGCTTAATTGAAATTGATTTTTCTTGCCCGCTCCAGTAAAATGCGATCTCTTTATGCCCACATGTGTATGTGCACGTGTGTGCGTGCGTGCGTTTGTGTTTGTGTTTGTGTACGCACATTTAATGATGATAAAGACATCATGGCGAACGGTGCGGTTGGCGGATGTTTATGTTCCAATGCCCGGAGGCCAATAATGGCGAGAAGTGTAGATTAGTTCCCGCGCACCAGCACCGAAAGGACCGGCACCCGCAGGCACACGCGCGGGCACAGGAAGTGGCGTAAGCTTGTTTTTCCACACCCATCAGCTTTTTCGATTGGTGCTTCGGCGGGAAATGGATGGCATTTCCGTTTGAACTAACTGGTGGTTTCACTTTTTTGTTGTTGTTCCGCCACTCCGACCGATTGCCAGCTTTTCCACGCTCATTCTTGTGCGGCTAGCTCGGCGGCGTCAAGGTTAATGGATTTCAAAGTATGTTTGAAGAGTAATCACCACCAACCAGCGCGGCTGCATTCGTATCGAAGTCGAGCGGCGCTGCTCGTTACGGATCTCGTATGGGTTAAATTAGCGACATCGACCTTGATGATGATGGTGTTTTGGATATTTTATGTGCAAAAAATGTAACAGATAGCGTTCGGACGTAAAAAGATGGTGGTAATTTAACAGCAGAATATGTCCGATGGCGTCATGCGCAGGCAAGTGTTCATGATTGCTGTAAAATATACATAACCTTCGCACTTGCATGGTCAGATGTAAGTGGTAAATATAAAAATCTACTCTGCTTTCATATTTTTGCAGAACACAGAAGGGGCTTCCAGCGCGCAGTTTATCTACCATTTTGCAATACATGTTATCGTCCACTTATCACAGCGCTATCGTCCGTACTGGTATCTTTTTGCAATATGGATTGTTGATGCACAATTTTGGGTGCAAAAGCCATATGTTTTGTAAATAACCGCATGTCAATCAATTTGCTACAGTATTGTAACAGACGAAAGATCGCGTTAATAGAGCACGATCTTTGCTCTCCATCCAAAGGTTGTTTAAAATGCTCCACAAATGCGAAGAACGTGTTCTGCATCAACTCACATATCAATGAAATCCTCAATTATTTCCACTACACTCAGCAAATTGGCTTTCGATACACAGTTGCTGGCCCCGACATCAGCAGCAGCAGCACCAGCTACAACAACAGGCCCATTCAGTTTCATTTTTACGAGTGCAATATTGATTCGAGCGGTTGAAGACCACCGTCAGATATACATTTTTCTGCGCTGAACTTCCTTTGCTTGATTGTTTCTGTTTTTTTTTTCTCCTGTACTGTACTAACCAGTCCCGCAGCGTCTGCAAGTGTGTTGCAAACCAGAAAAGTAAAGTGTACAAAAGCATGTGCTGCCGAGTATCATTCCTTCCGACCACGATGAGCCCGATCCGGGCGTGCAAACACGCTCCCTGGGGCACATCCGGGGATGTTCGGTTCAAACCAAACTTGATTTGATAGAGTGTTGCAATCAATTTAATTTTCCCTAATTGAGTACATGTGTCACCGTTTGCCGGCACCAGGGCAAATAATTGATAGAAGAAGATCTCGTACGGTTCCATTTGCCGTCACGCTGGGAAGTAGCAGCTCGTTTCTTATGCCATGCCATTCCCTCCCGGTTGGAGGTCTGCTGCGTGCAATGCAGCGTACTGCAGAATAAAATGGTTGTTGAGCGGGCAAGCGTAACCGCAATTGCATGTGCAACGGTCAGTACAATCGTAGAGGAGAGAGAGAGAGCTCTTCAAATGGCAAGAACCGCTATCTGCAAGAGCTCGCCGCGTCCGTTCCGTGTAACAAATTCAATTGTTGCAAACAATAATCTGAAGATGGGCGCCACATTGTGTAGATAAATTATACGTTACTCTGTTGACTCCTGGCGCGCGCGCGCGCCCGCTTGTGTACGTGTACCATCGGCGAGCATCCAATGCGATGGACGGATTCTTTCCGCTTCACTAAATCGAATTCCAGCGATTGAGAGAAAACCGGAGAGCTCGGCGAAGTATGATTCGTATCCAAGCGCGAATACGACGGCTTACGCAAAGGGCTTGAAGCGGGTGGTAAAGTGATATAAAAATCAATAGAAAGTTACCGATGAAAGCAAACAAACTGAAAACGAAAAGCTCGCTACCAGCTTCCGTGCGATGTCAATCGATAAGAGGAAAATATGTACAGATACAAAAAGGTCACTGGCGGTAAACGCTATGTAATGGGTAAGTTTCCAGGAACTAAGTAACTACTTCGATGTTTGAATATTCAATCTGCCCTTCGCTGCAAACTTAAACATACTTTATGAAAGCTTTTTCCGATAATAACCTTTTCTAATGATTGGTTTTGCTGTAGCGCAAACATTTTTATGCTACCCATATGCATCATTGAAAGGAGGATTGTGCTGATTGCTTTTCGTACCATGCTTGAGTATCGCACCTCAAGCAAAATTAATTTACAGCTCATAAACAACCCACACACAGCGATGGGCGTTGGTACAAAGAATGGACGGAAATTTATAGGACATGTACAAAGCACGCACAGCCAATGGCGTTGCGCTTGCCGATAGACATGGCAACGAGCATTGTCGCTTACGTACATTCTCTACCTTTACGAACCGACCTCAGCGAATCGATACGATCGGATCCCTCAAGAAACTGTATGAAACGAAGGAAATGAGGTTTTGTATGAAGCGAATCTCTCGGGCACGGAGAACGTCTGTCATCGACAGCGATGAGCTGTGAATGGAATCTCAAGAAAATGAAGGAAGAAGGGGCATAACCCAATGTATTATGTTCGGTTCGGCTAACCTGGGCTGCTCCAGGCCGCTCCTCGTCGTTGCTTGGAGCTCGCTCGGTGAGCAACGGCTAGTAACGTATGTTGCGCTTGGCGGAAGTGGTGCGATCTCGCTAGCATCACAAAGCCACTGATAAAAGCGGGTGCCATAAGTGAAGATTTGTGTTCCTGCAGCTATCGATTACGACACCAAAGGGATTGTGGCACTTGCACCACATCCCTCCGGAACCGCTGCATCGATGTGTAATAGAGAGTGAAAATTTGTTTTCCGCCAGAGAAGCTTGCGGCTGGAACAATCGGCAAACAATGTCATCTATGTAACTGGAATCCTTTTTAATTATTCACAGCACTGCACTGGCAAAAGCATGCAGCAGGGCTGTGAAGGTGAGTGAGAACCAATGCTGCACACGAGCATACGAGCTATTTTACAGTCGATCGAGCATCGATATCTGGCAGAGAATGTTTAACCTTTGATGAGATATTCACCTTCCACGTATGCTCTCGTAAGGAATGTATAAAGTCAGCAAAAAACCCCTTTCCCAGAACTGCCAATGGAACAATCCCGGGTGCATTAGAGCAAATGATTCCAGAAGCATTCCCATCCCCGACATACGATGGCTCCACATCGAGTAGGTTGTGGTTTGCATGGAATGGTAAATTTGCTCACAAAACTGAACCCGCATTATGAGAATTGCACCGCATGGAAAATTAAAACCAATGATTGTTTGCCGATCTCATTTCAATCGTTTCTTCTATTGCGGTGCAATGGTTTTAGCATATCATATGTGCTACCTTTCGCCCTTATACCATGCACAGCATGCTGGTCGAACAGTTTCAAAAGGAATGCTAACTGAACCAATTACCGTTGGAGTTTCACTTTAAAACATTCCAGCAAAATCATCGTAAAAGGTTTCACTGTTCTGACATACCGATGATCGATATATTTGGAAATGGAAATATCGTACGGCGTAAAAGAGCCCGTTTGGAAAAGCTGGAAAAATCTCACGGAAACGCAAACGAATCGAATTAATTCCATTTCATAATCCGATTTTTCCCACCAAATTTCTGTCCATAAAACGGGTTAGGCGTGCTGGTTTAGCAGAGTTCTCTCGCTTAATCTATGCCCAAACATTGCTATCGAATTTTTCTACCCCGTCTTTCTCTCTCTCTCTCTCACTATTACTCCCTATTTTCCTCGGAATGTATAAGGCTGTTAGACGGCCAGCAGCCGGCAGGAAGTTTGTGACCTCTTGCTACCCCCGAGGGCAGATATCAAAGCTTATTATCATGACTATCGGACTGAGCATAATTTTTCCCGAACCTTCTACGGCCATTTTCGTGGCTCCATTATAGGACAAACCACGGCAGTACTTGGGCAAACTTTTAACCCCGATGCACGACCGGGTAAGCAGGAACAACGTCCCTTTTGCTGAAGGGGGGGGGGGGGGGGTTGAGATGGGCGGGTGCAATCCGATGAAGAGTGATTTGGGTCACGCACAGTCAGCACAGTGAATGGATGTCATCATCGAATGGCAAGTGGGCATTTGTGGTACATGGCATTAGCTCGAAGAATCTGCCATTTTACGCCTCGTTTCATATTTTATAAGTTGTTTTAGGATGTTGTAAGTGAACCGAGCGACCCGTGTCGGAGGTGTGTGCTATAGTGCGGCCTCGGGCAGGAGGATGATGTGATTTCCTAAAGAGTACCATAATAATGGTAAAAGTTTATGTTCCTCGACCAGCAAAATGAGCAAAAGCGGCCCGCCTGTCGCAAGGTGCATTACATTATGAAAGCAAGTCTTGGCCGGATGTCGTGAATAAAAAAGCAGATCATTTGTAACAGATGGGATTTTTGGACAACTTTCGTCACAGTTTCCCGGCATATATTGGAGCATATAAAAAAGATTCCCAACACAAGCTGGAAAACATTGTTCAGTGTTCTCTGCTGAATTTGACTTTAGAATTCCTGAAAAAAAACATTTAAAAAGAAACACATTAGAAGATGTTCAATTTTAAAATCCCAACACTCATTCAGTTCTTTTCACACCGTAGCAGAGAGCGATCATCATGCTCGTCATTCTAGCAGCACTTTAAAAAAGCTGCATATGACGAAGTGATGGATGATTTATGACGCTGGAAATCGCCTTCGTCAGCCACCACTCATATGGTTGCGGTCGCACATATTTGAAGTGCGATGTGTTCGGCGTGTTCCTGCAACGAGCGACCGACTATTTGTATGCCACTTTGCCGTCCAAACCGTCCGTTGTGAATGATTGCCAGCAAAAAAAAAAAGTTTGTGCCAAGTGTTGTGAAAAGTGTAAACTGTGCGGTTTTAGCGGTTAGCAGCAAATTGCTGGCAAATGTTTCGTGTTTTTTGAAAACGCGTTAAGTGTTTACGTCGACCAGAATGCGTAGTTTTGGTAAATATGAATGAGACAGTTGTTTTAAGATCCAAGAATACATAAACATTGCCCAAGCGTTCTCCTGAACGATAATAAAACAACCTGAGGACAATTTATTTCTCACGCAGGAAAAAAGCGAATAATCCAACAAAACCGCTCCATTCATCTGTTCGCTCTATTCTGCTGGTGTTCATTCGCTTCACCCAACGGCGGATAGAACTTTCGGCCAGATGAATTAGTATGTCAGCTCTGTTCGGCTTTTGTGATGATTTATTTGTGCTATTTATGAGAAAAAGTGCTGCTCAAATGAAGGAAAACCATGCTTCAGCGACCAATCATCTGTGGTCGGGCTGTGTTTGTCTCTCTGCCTTTGCCGCTTCTACTTGTCCAATTCATTTCTTTTTGCGCCACACAAACAATGCTACCGATGCTAGCCTCACGTTCGGTGAAAGGAACGTAAAAGATACTATCTTCTTTCGTCGAAAGTGTACTCCAAGAAAGCTTTTTGGGAAGTGGCCGACGGTTGAGTTTGTTGAGCGGATGATGAAATGTAAAATGATAATAAAAAAACGCTCCCTCATCCCTTCGTTGACCCACTACAATGCGAAACCATGTCCGGGTGATGCGTGGCTTGGAATATTGCTTCGCTGAATGTCGGTACCTCGAGGGGACATGCCAGTACAATGTTTGTCGCGAATCTTCCCCGTGCATATTAGGTTTCCATCCGAAGCTGCTAGACGGATTGTTCGTTTTTTGTTCCTTTAGCTGGAATTAAACTTCATTCGAATTGTTTTCTAGACCATGTCGTATTCTATCCCCACCACCACGGCTGTGTGGTTGTCGCGTCAGTGATAAATATTGTCATGATCTGACAGGATAGCGTGCACAGCCGGTGGTAAAATGCGACAGCTAGAGACCAGCTGGAAGTCTAGCTGAAGCCAAGCTAAGCCAAAACCCAAGCTGAAAGATCTATGATGTCGTGTGCAAGTCGCGCTGCTGGCAGTTATACGAAAGATAACCTCTGTTGACAGGTGGCGTGTTGTGGTTTAGCACAGAGCCTACGATAAATCCGTTGAGGTGGGTCTGTGGCGTGTGAAACCACGGGATCAATGATCCAAATTGTATTATTCAAATATTCATCCATCGTCGCTTCGTCGGCTTTGCGAAGCCACAGGGATTGCACCCAAAAAATGGTCGATATTCATCCATTTTGTACCATTTGAATTCGAGGAACTGTTCAATAACATCTTGCACGTGAATTGTGTTCCATGGCGGGGTTTCTATCAATTGAATCAATCCGCGTTGATTAGCCCCGCTCTGAATGCCTGTTTTTGCATGACACCCGAGAGTAACGAAACCGTATCAATGTCAATTACAACAGCATTGGGACGAAATATATTGGAACTATTAATGTTGTTTTTTGTTCAAAAGCATATGAAAAAGAAAAGAATTATGTGCAAATGTATTGTGAATAGTCATTTGTTGATGTTTACTGTTGACTGGATAGCTTCAATAAACATATTGTATGTCTCGTCTCAATAGATTGGCACACTGTATTGTTATAGGCTGTAATTTTTGCTTCATAACGGCACAATAATTTCAGCTCGTATGGTTATAGTGCAACTCTAGTACCAATGTACCAGCGACTGGCCTCAAGCAGGCGTTGCACACGCGATTGTGCTCGCTCGAAAGGATACGGGCGACTGGGCGCCTCCATTTAATCCTGCTCCTCGAGCGAACAGTAATCAGAATCGGTAAACATCAATTGTGACACTGTTTGGAAATCAGCTCTAGCGGAAGCGGTTGTTTGTGAATCTATTTAAGCATTCAGTTAGCCTTATCACGGTCAGCAATTCGGGGAGAGATTATTCCACCAAAGCTATTTTCAGCAACGAACGCCCATTACACTGATGGCGATGGCGTTATTGGATAGCTATCGAGGCTCTGATTGGAGCGCTTTGGGCCCAAAAGTGCGCCGTTTTTCGAGAATGAAACTTTTGCGACCAACAGGCTCCTCGGGTACGCACGAAGGGACGCCTTGGCCAGCCGATGGCCAGCGGTTGAAATCAATAATGGCTCCGCAGGGAGGAGGATGTTTACTTACCCAGGAGAGTTTCACTTGGACACCCTCCAGGCTAGGCTGGGACGACTGTTTTGCGCACCAGGGTAGTATGACTGACGTACAAGGTGACGGGTAGCCGAAAAGTGGTACCAAACCGTACAAACGCTGCCGCTCTCTAATCATGTAGAAGGAAAAAAACAAAAGCATGAGTATGATGCACGCTGGTATCGTTAGGAAAAGTTTCCGTTTAATCCGTCAGTTTGTTTAGGAAGTAATTTAGTCAACGAGCTGGAAAACAATTCAACAGCCCTGGGCTGCACGAGCTTAATGCTTTCCGGCGCAAAATGAAGGTGTTGGATTGCGTCTTTCGGGTCTGTTCAGGTTGTTTTTTTTACCCGCTCGGTCCTGCCGTAGGTACGCAATCGGTTCGCGGCTGGAATGGTTCTGCTACGGTACGATGGAGGTTTTCCTTTTCCAATTTTCTTTTTTAATACAGCACGAGCTTCAACTGTAAGTTATTCGAGCAGAACGGCGGAACAACAACAGGTATTGTCTTTCGAAATGGAGTTACAGCAACCTAAACGATGCTTTCGCTCTAGTGCGTTCGCAAAGTTGTGGTAGATTCTAATGCTAGATGAGGTGCTGGGCGGTAAAAGTTAAATTGATTTTTTTAACCTACACTGCCGCTACCAGAATTTCCGGTAACACCTTCGCACCAAGTTTCTTGGTGCCCGATTAAAGCCGGCAATAGCTGTTCCGTGGGTGTAAAAGAAACTGGTTTATGTGAAAAAAACAAAACACACAAAACAAGCCTTGATTACTTCTGTGGAAATATCTTGCTTCAACCATTAACATATATTTTTTACCAAAAGCAGTTTCGTCTGAAGCTTTTCTGTGGAAATATCTTCTGGATGAAAATTGCGTTGGATTGTTTGTTTTCGAAAAATTTGTTCGCTTCTTTCGAGAGATCTGCAGATTAGCTAGCAAGGGGTTGGCGGCTTATGTGTGAATAATTTATGAGATGGAATTGAAAAATAACCCCCTAGCCCGGCAAAAAGGCTGCCATATGCGATCCACGATGTTTTATTTCTCGTTCCTTGGGAATATTCGATATTGAGTATTGAGTGCGTTGTAAACACAGAACCAAAGGTTGATGTGATGAATCGAAATTACTTCAACACAATTCCCTAATCAACTCTAGCCTTCGGTTCGGTAGTAGAGCTCCGGGCGTACTGAAATGTGATTCCTTTACGGTGGCCACGACCCACCATGCACGGCAGGTGCTTTCCAGATGCAGGACATTGTGGATTGGCCCATCAAAATGCGATTTTTGTTATCAAATTGATCGTCAAAGTGTAGATGGAGCTAAGAATTTGGATCAGGTTTCGGGGAATCGGCTTCATCACGCGTACGGTCGGGAACCATAACAATTCCAAAGAAGATGCTGTTGTTATTGGTTACATCTTCCTCTTGCGGCCATTCGTTTCATTGTGTTTATGTGGTTGTTGTGATGTCTTGCACACCTTAATACGCACACGCAGCCATCGGGTTGTGAAAAGGACAGCAGCGGCGCCTTCCCTACTGTCACATATGCGTGTCCTGGTAGATGATGACCCGGAAAATAATATGGTTAGGCATGAAATGTATCCTCCAACAATGTAACGTGTACTTCGGAACAGATGGTACCGCAAATGTCGGTGCTTGGGCACACATACACACCCAAACTTATACCAAAAGCCACCTGAGATCCGCACCGACAGGTGAAACGAGAAGAGGATAAATCAATTTTTTATTTATGCGTCTTGGTGAAACCATAAAAATCATGCCTCGGGCGTAAAAGAGCGCCCAATCCGTGAACGACCAAACATATAATCCCATTCTGCAGAGCCCACCAGCCATGGTCGTCCCATGCTCGGAAGCAAATAGGGAGAGACCACATCATCTAATAACCACATTGTAATACGGCATGCATGATATACCAGGGCCTTCACGAGGACTTTCAGGTGATTTTGCTGAAAGTAGACGCAATCTAGGATGATGGCGATGCTCAGGAAAGTGCATGGCGGGGGAATGACGTACATGGTTCGTCCGCTGGAAAAGGGAAATAATCTACCCTTAAATCCATTCCGGCAACAAAGGGCTATTTAACCACAATTGTGGACACGCAGTGCTGACTGGGTAAATACAGCGTCAGAGCCACCTGTAACACAGTACCATGCCGACACATGGACTATGTATTCAACGATTTCATTGAATAATGTGGACATAATGAAGCGCTTTCACGCTGCTCTATAGCGGTGCTTAAAATTCATGGGATTACAATTCCCTGGAAAATGGTGCACAATTCATCTTCTAAGTGGGACCAGATAAAGAGGGGAGATGGAGTCGTAAGGTTCACAGGAAGGATGCCGCAAAAAAAGAAACACACACTGAGTATGTTAAATATCCACCGACTAAAGCGACACAGCGAGCTTTTAACGAGACGCATCAATCGAAGCAAGGCTGTCGACGCCAAAACAACACGACGCCAAAAAAAGCCGGCTGCTGTTGAATACATCAGCCGCGGGAGTCGACAAAAGCAAAAGAGTAGGGCTAACAACACAGCCGCGGTGTGGGATAAATGGTTTGTTTGTTTATTTGCGTTCCCGGCCCAAGCAATAACAACAAGCTTCGCAGAAGATCTAACGAATCCTCCAAGGCGTGGTAACGACTTACTGAGGCTTCTCCCATTTCTCCATCTTCGGCACACCAGCTTCGGGGACCAGCTAAGATGTCACCGGGGTTTTGCTCAGAGGGCTTCTGAAGTCTTGAAAAGATACGCCGAACAGGGCAATGTGAATTCGAGCGGAAGGTATGCGAATTGTAAACAATTTGCTGTTGCTTCCGCTCCAATCCAACGCACTTCACAGGCGCCTTGGCTTCCAGCCGCTTCGCGTTGTCCAGAGGATTGGATTTATGCGCTGATTGATCTATCAAATCTAGTGCCACAACACACGAAAGATGCCTTCGAAACGCCAATGCAGCACTGTCTGTCAGCTGTCAGTCTTCGTTCGAAGGATGGCATCTTCGATCTGCGTTGCTGCGTTGTTGCCGGTGCGAGACATTTCGTCTCACATTCCCTTGTTCGTGTGTCGTTGCTGTTTGACGAAAATTGACAGTGATTTATTTGCCACTCGGCTCCCACGATCCCGCATGATTGCTTCATTATGCTCCGGTGGGAGCGCGTTGGTATGGAGCATAGTTTCAAAATGGCGCTGAAAATGATCCCATGTACCGATACAGTTCGTTTTCGCTTTATACTGCACTCTTTTTAAAAGACGAACAGGCTCTAAAAATTATAAGTGCACTGTATTTGAGACGTCAAAACCATTCAAGCTTTCCAATGGAATGATTGTTGAGGTCAAGATAATGCGATTAAGTAGTTAAGTTTTTAATCCTCCATATCCGGCTGATGAGAGTGTGTTCTGCCTCACATAGGTTTACGGTCGTTTCGTTCATTGATTCAATCTAATTAACAATACTACCATAGACTAACAAGTGTGGCCATTCCGTAGAATGTTGATTTTTATTCAATTAACCAGTGATTAATTTGAGCACGGTTGATTGCAACCACCCAGCGCAAAACGGTTTAATATAAATGAAAGATGAGTTTCAATGTTTTCATTACACATTTTTATGTTTCATATTTCATCTGGAATTCAGTGCACAACTTGAAACCCCCAACACAACACAACCATTTTACTTCCCACCCATTCCAACAAGTAGTCTCACACACTCAGGATCCGATAATCCCAGTCCGTAAAACAATAATGGAACTCCCGTGCCATCTGTTATCCATTATCCAATGCCATTTTCACGAGTATTGTCATTAGGACACGGCCATGACGTTTTCTGGTCTTTTGTTTCGATACCACATCCCAAAATCCTGCATGACATGGGATTGTTTCCTGTTGCCGCTTTAAGTCCATGCTCCGAACTAGGTCGAGGATATATAGACGAACGTTTGGTAACTGAATATTCCGAAGTGCCTACACCAGGCTTACCTGTATTTCTACAGATGTCGCTAGCTCGGAACACAATGCTGTGCCTAAAAATAGTCCCAACTCGTTTCCCTACCTGCCTGCCTGTCTTACCGCGGCGGGATTCACCGTGTGTCTCTGTTACAAGGACAATTTCATTTCCTATGCCGTGGCAAAACCCTCTGCCACTGATCCGGCTGTGCAGAGACAATGAAAAACTCATCCATTTTTCTAATGGATCGAAGTCAGAATTGGGGTTTTGGTGTTAGTTTTCGCCATGTACTGCGGGCTACGGCAAAAGACGAACAGAGCCCCGACTCATCATTCGCCTCGATTGCTACAGACGATGCACGAAAGTGGCCCCGAACGATGATGGAGAAAATCGAAACCCGAAACATGTGGTCCGGTGGTTTCCCATTTCACAATGTTGACTTTTACCGTTCAGACGAGACATTTTACTCTTTTGTTATTAATTAAGCTTCACTTTAGTGCTGGTTAGGGGTATTACGGATGACAAAACCGTACAGACCACATGCTGTCAAAAGCTATGCCTGAACCATGGTTTTGTGCTAAACAATGCTATGTGTGATAAATATCTTATTGTCCTATTACATTATATCTTTCATTGCCACAACTTTGCTGAAAACGCAACTAAAAGAACTGTTTAATACCTGTAACTTAAATGTGCTTAATACTTGAAATCAGATTTGTACTGATCTGCCATGCAGTTCAAACATCTTCAATCACTAATGGAACTATACACAGGAAAACGATTTTCCATTGAGATCCTTTACTTCAACCCAACAGAGGATATCGTGCGTATTTGTTTGCCTTTCCAGGGAATGGCATTTTTGCTCTGCTTTCAGCGAAAAGATACATTTCCCATGCTATCATCCGTTGCGTTGTGCTTGCAGATCGTCATCCTATTCTTGTACGGTGTAAAAAGAAGACCCCAAAAAGTAGCAGAAAAATCACGCTTCTAACAATGCATGACTGCTCCCGGTTCTCGTGCTCGTGTATTTGCAGAGGAATGCCGTGATCAAAAGCAGTCCCATTCGAAGAAATTACATTCCAAACCCCTTTCCCTTTGTGGTGCTTGAAGCTTTTCGCTAGGTCAGGTGAACCCGGCTGCCTGCACACGGGCAAACTGATTGTTCATGTGCGCTTGTGTAGTTTTCCGATCGAGTGCCATGCACCTGTCGGGGTAAACGAAGAGCAGCGTACGGAAGATTGACAAACCCATCAAAGGGGCTGACGGAAGACTGATGGGAAAAAGGGGCTTCCTTGTGCCATTTTCTTCTTTCTTTTACCTATAGCAAACGGAAGAAACATACTTTACGGTTGTTGTTTATGCTAGACACAGTGTTATAGCTCTTCATTCTTCTTTGGGCTAACAGGACTTTGGGGACTCACAACGTTACACACAGGGAAATGCTTTAAATTGAGTGAAAATGTCAACAGTGAATAAGGATAATTTCATTACGAACAATAGCGGGAGGTTTGTGTAGGCTAAGCAAAAAGGGCATGCCTTTCAAAACAGTCGATACAGCTTGTTTGGATAGGGCCTCTCTCAGCCAACGACGATGTGGTCTCCGCTGGCTTCGTGTCAAAACTGTTTACTTTGATTCTTTATTCCGGACTAAGGAATTTATTTTGGAGAACACAAACACAAAGTTTGAAGAGCACGACCAAACACCAAGACCACTCAGCAATGTTTAAAAATAATGTTCAGCACTTTTCTAACATCACACAAAATGATTCATTGTTTCAAAGAAATACTGTTAATGGTTCTATTCGTGTGAAACAAATGCGTTTCCATATGCTTGATTAAAATCTGTAAAATATTCATCCAAGCTTTTAGCGTAGTTGAGCAATAAAACTATTCAGCTTCGTTTCAAATGTAACGGCCAAAGTAGCAAAACCATTTGCAAGCTTTCAAACACACAATAGGCTCTAGCACACACTTCCACAAAACTTTCCCACCTTTTTTTCTTTTATAGAAGGCACTGTGTTTTCTTCTTCCATAGAGTAAAGTCGCAAAACACCTTTCTGGAGAGGATCATCTATTGCAAAAACACTCAGCGCAGAACTGGGAAAACTTTCATCCCAAGCACACGTTCCGCTATTTTCGCGCCAAAGTGATGGCGTTCGGTGATAAATGGTTCACTTCTCACCGGCGCAACTGTGATAGGTTCTATCCACACCGCCCGGCAGGTCAGACGAGCAATGGAATGGAGCGGAAGCGAACCGAAAGCCTGTGGCAGTCATGCTTTCTCCTAGCAAACCGTCGACAACGTGTGCCGTTTGTTGTCGTTAGGCCGGGAACGGAAAAGGGCGCTGGTGAAGCCGGTCACACTGGAGGCTCACCACCAAGCCGCGGTGGCGGGAGTCGTAAATTATGAGCATCGTTTATCATCACACCTCGTCGAGTTGTGCGCCCCTCCGGGTGCCGAGCAGCCGATTTGACACTAACTTCTTGAGCCATTTTTAAGCAGGGTGCTTAACGCGTGCAAGTAGTGCTAACGGTCGTGCTTACGGGAAAGCACACGTAGCTTTTAGCAGGAAAAACGGTCGCACAGACCCATCAGCAAACATGCAGAACAGAAGATGAACAATCGAACGTTGAAATGCCTGGCAGGCAGATAACGTTCAAGCGTACGTTGCTGAGAACCGTACGGCATGCGTCGCGCAGGAAATTCTCAATTCATGTAAGTGATTCCACATTCCACGTATGTATGGTTCTTCCTCGCTGGTGGTAACAAAAATGGCACGCTCGAAATTTTACTTCAAAAGTTTGAGAATGAAATGTTTCAACTCCGGGTTAGATCTCTCTGTCTTAACTCGCTCAGACGTACGTATTCATCTTGTACCTTTATGCTGTGCACGATACAGTCGCTAATGATAATGTGCGAAGGAAAATCACGACTCACCTACGTCGGCTCCCACGCCTACATTTTCAACATGCCGCTACTTTAGGACACTGGATTTAAAATGATTTGCAAATGGGTACGGTAATGGTGTCGGCCTTCTTTTAACATCGTTAACCGGCAGAACTGTTTCGGGGACCTTGTATGTATGTCTGTGTGCGAAATATTCAGCACAGTAGATTTAGCGGCGCTGATAAGCAGGTGCTGCTACAGCTCACAGATCGTACTCCTCCTTCTACGCTGCACGTTGAGATTTTAATGAGCACCCCGAGCATGATGTATGTCGCTGGAACGAATGACTTTTTTTAGCTGGAACTCATGTCCCGTAACTTGCAGAAAAGTTAGCTTACGCTTGGGAAAGAGCCGGCAAATCCTCCTCCCGCCAGTTAATCAGTAATGATCCATGAAAGCGCACAGCTCTCTGCATCGTACGATGTAAAAGGCACGGTTGAGCCATGTAATCCACGGCACCACAGTCGTTTCGATCGCGCTATTCGCTTTTACCGTACGCTTAGCAAAGGGTGAGCTGCGCTTTAAGCTCGGCAATGCTTTTCCCTTCCCCGAAGCAGAGATTGATGAACTGGTGATGGACGTGGAATGTACTTTTTACTACACCACACTACTCCCTTTCAATCGCGAAACCAAACTGACCACAGCGATGGACCGGCTTGGCTGGCTGTTCGGACAAAAAGAAAGCAACCACGTTCGTTGACCAAGCAGACCAAGAACAAGATCGGTATAAGATTATGCTCGCCCATGAAACCGGCCCCACTTTTGTGTAAATGTTTAATAGTTGAACATTTCCCCGGTGCGGAATCCGTACGTGACACCGTCGGATAATGCGATAATGGTGCAGAAACATTACGCAGCGATTGTCCCTATCCTTGCTATCTTTCCTTTACGAATGAGTGAACGGGGCAAGGGAACGAAGTTGCAACCGGCCGTGTCGTCATTACCAATTCTGCAGACAATCTCTCGCAAAGTACAAACTACACTTATCCTTTATTTCACCGGATTTGGTTTGCTGTAACCGAAACATGCCACAGCCACGCAATGGCATTGGTGTGCTTTTTTTAGATCTTTTTTTTCAACCAATGCAAACTCGAGGTGATGTTCGGCTTTTGTATTGCCTCCCTAATATCCTCCCCAAAAAATTAAATCTAACCCATCCTAATGAAGGATTAGAAGGTTATACAACTGTACGCAGTTTTTGACTGTTAAATATTTTTTCTGCTTCTTGTTGGTGGATTGGTACTTTCGTGGAAAGGATAATAAGGGTACCACAACCGATGCCGTAACATTTGGTAGATGTACGCGAACGGTGCTAAGAGTACGCCACAAAATTTCAAGAATCCTTTCACCGAGCCGTAATTGGAATGCGACCAGTATGATCAAATATTAATTAAAAGCTGCCTTTCACGACCGGTAGGAATTTTCATTAAAGATACCACTTGCGAAAATGCGTACATTGAAAAGAAGCGCATTTTTACCCCACTGTGCGTAATTATACATCATGGTGTAAATTTTTAATAAGATAATTCTACGCCTTTTTTGCTTCAAGAGCAAATTTGCTTAAAAGATAACATTTCTCCTGTTTACTTTTGAAGCTTCTTAAGAGACACGAAGCTTTACGTGCGTGCTGGTGTGATAATTTACGGGTAAAATTAACGAAGCTCTCGCTATTAACTGACCACCATTCGGATGTCATTAGCCTCTGAGGATAGTAATTGCGAAGTCAGCGCTGTCTTTCGTGGTTTATTGTTTTATCCTTTGGGAACCCTTTCAAGCATTCCATTGCAAATTGCTTTCACGGCTATACAACTTAATGCTGGGCAGGGAATACGCCGAAACCTATCGTAATATAGTTATCTAAAAACCGTTTCTTTCAAACGTATGACCGTTGCGCGTGCTAGTAATAGTTACCATCCCGTAAAACGGTTCTTGCGTCATCTCAGCACTCCGACAACGCGTGTTAGTTGCCGGCGTAAAACAGGCAACTACCACCCATGCCGTGCGGACGATAACTTTACCAGTGCGCAAAGAATTTATATTTGGCAGCTGGGCAGCGACCGGAATTGAAATTTATTGACTCAAACCGATCGTACGGCACGATACTGTTCGGTGTCGCAAGCCCGACCAGTTTGGATGACTTTACCTACACTTCGTATCCCACCGTAACGGTACCGCAATCGATCGGTTGAAGGAGGAAACATAAAAAAGGGAAAAAGGAAATCTTAAAGGAAATAAAAAAGAGCTTGCCATCAATTTCCGGCCACCGGACGACGTTGGCTCAGTTTGATCGACCGATGGCCGGGAGGCAGTATAAGCTACCGGTAAGTCCAGTGGAACTGGGTTGGTGTTTTTTTACGATTTGTAAAGCCTACCAACTGCTTCGTTCAAACCACTAGGGCCATTCGTTGAGCTACTGTAGAGTGGAAAATAGGCTGCGAGTTTGCAGTGCACTACGGAGGCGGTGGAAGGTCAATCCGGGGTTCAAAACCCCTTCCTTGGGTAGGGGAATGTTTGCCAACTTCATCAAACTGAATGGCTTCCGATTAATGGCTTGGGTCGGACAAACAGTCAAACGGCAATCGATCGAATCGATAAGCAAATTGATGTTTTGTCACGTGAAAAGTAAAGTTAGCTCAACGTTGGTATGGAGGAATGTTGTTGCAAGTTTGACCATTAGCATCGTTACACACGGTGAATCACGGTTGGATGCGCTTTATTATTTCAAGAGTGAGCAAAACAGCAAAACAAATCAGATTAACTTTTTTTTGCATAATTTGCCTTCTGGGTTTGATGCTATTTGATTCAATATACACCGGAGAGCGTTGTACGTACCGTACGGTAACTGTTCCTGTTGTTCTTTACGTGAGACAATGTTCGCATCGAACATTCACGGTAACACAAAATAGATCACTCAGCTGGTGGTGATGGTGGCCAGTTTGTCTCGGTGCTAACAACGCCGCAAAAACGTTCACCGCGACAGAAATAAATGCTCCCGTGACACGGACCAGGTGCTTCAGAGGACAGCGCAAGACCCCGGGATGTTTGTGACAATCGTCTTCGATCAGCTCGATGAAGCAGAAGAAACAGAATGTAATTAATTAATTAATTTCTTACTCATTTCGTGTCGCGCAAGACAAAACGTTCGCTCAGAAAGCGATAGCGCAGGGAAGCCTTTTGCATGCTTCACCGAAAGCAAAGATGGTGGCGAAATTATCTCGATGGCCGAACCAACGAGTCGAGAGAGCCGATGGATGGATGCCGCATCGAGGACTTGTCTATTTTGTGCTACCCATCAAACGGAACGGGCAACGAGTATTCTATTTTGTAGTGATTGATTTATTTTACCGATCGTTCGACCCGTTATCGAAGAACAATGTTCACTAAAAAAACGCAATTTACGACCTACGAGGCTTTATTTCTTGAGCGTATCTTTCGAAATCCCTAATAAATTGCACCTTAGGGAATGCTTCGGAGCAATGTTTGGGATGCTTTTATTTGAATATACTTTTTCGCCACTTGTGCTTTGCGTCGCGTACAAAACAAAAACTGTGCTGCGTTCCATTTTGCTGGCAGAAAAAATCCCACTAATACCCTTACCCATAGCGACCATTACTCATTTCCTTTGCCATCCGCGCACTCGGCGTTATAGCAAAACATCAGTTTCCATTCATCTTGTCCCACGAAGCAAGTCAAAGAGCAAAGGAAAACCAACCGAAAGGGGTCTATAAAAATCACATTAAACGGCTCTTAATACGACCGATGATGCGGAAGGGTGGGCATTTGGCATGCTTCACCTGCTTTCTGATGAATGATGACCGTTTCAAGAAGATAAGGAGAAACAACCTTTCCCGACGGTCCATTCTACACAGGTGGTTTGCTGCCGCACGAGACAGCGTCTCAGTTGACGAGCGAATAAATTTCCCAAACCTCTTGATAGCTGCTGTGTTTTCTCGCTTCTTCACGATGTTCCTTCTTGGTAGATTGCGCGCATTTTTTGTTGCGTTCGCTAGCTTATCACCATCAGCTCCCGAAGGAGCTGCAATCGAGGCCGTACTTAGTGCTATACTTAGTCGCCAGGGAAATGACTTGGTACGGGTGACTTCGAATGAGCGACGACGCGTATTTATTTACCCATGACCAAGCATCCGCACGTCTTCCACGCGGCCCACCCTTACTACGAGACACGATTGCCAACGCTCGTCACAAAAAAATTCTCAACCACGCAAAACAAAGCGCTACGGAATTGGTGTATTGGTGGAAAAAATAACACCAACGAGGAATTTATTTCATCGGTCCATTCAGTGGCACTCCCAAGATGCCATCTTCCCGTCTCGAGTGTAGCCTTTTGCGGACTATTTTGGTGAGGTTGCTTGGCCTCAGATTTTCAGATGCAACGAAAAGGGAAACGTGATAAACGAAGGTAAGAAGCCATTTTAAGAAGATTTCCTCCCTAACGTAAACGAGCGCGGAAAAAGTGTTCTCACCAAAAAAAACCGTACGAAAAAACAACTCTCCAGGCGCGATACAGCACAGTTGATTAGAGGAAGGAAGAAAGGCTGGGAGAAGATGGACTGAGCTGGTCCAATTTTTTCACCATCGATGATCGGAAAATGAATTGTAGAAAGGTGGAGTGTACGCGTTTCTGTGAGGCTCGGTGTGCGGCTGTGAGAGTAATGTTGGACATGGTCGTGGCTTTTCAGGGGCTGAGTGGATAATGGAGAATTTGAGAAATTCGCAAGGGAAAGCAATTTTCGTTTCGTTGATTGAAAAGTGTACCTCGAATGGAGGATTGTTTTTTTCTGTTTTCCATTTCAAGCAAAGAAAAAAAAACTCTCTGGAAGGATCGGTAGGCTGGCATTCCCGACACGCATTCGCGCAGTGGCAAGACACAGGCAGGCAGGACGAACCTCCCGGCACATGATAATTTATTTTCCACTTTAGAAACGCTACCGGTTTCCTAAGCCTCCCGGACAGGCTTCCTACGGGTCATAGCGACCGGGACCAAGAGACTGTTGGATAAATATTGGGAAGGGGAAATGAATATCGTGTTTGCGCTCCGGAACACGCCTGCCCAGGTGTTGGTGAATAATATACGAGCCTGCCGAGATCCCGGCTCTGTTCTGGAAAGAAGCAGAAGCACGGAAAAATAAGAAGCAGCAAAAAAAAGATCAAATGTTTCCATACGAACCGTCCTGCCTTTGTCCCAGGGAATGCGTATACGACGATGATGACTTCTACGAATCCCCGTCGGCTTTGCCCCATGGGCTAGCTTCCGGAAAGCTTTTGAGGAATTTGTCGTGCTTCGTCTAATTAAAATCTCTAATCCAGTGTGTCCATAAATTTGGATCATTTTAATAAATCCCTCCCCGATACCCGTACGCTGCCCCAAGATGGCGTTTGATCTGCATAATGAGATTCACAGAGCTTGCTGCATGTGTAAAGCTAATCATAATTTGCAAATTGTTTGATCAACCGTGCCGTGTTTTTAATTATATTAAACGTCTCCCTAGCTTCCGTAAAAACAGCTTGCTCTCTCAAGTTCTGAATGTGTCGTTGTTATCATTAATCACGGGCAATAAAATGCAAAACAAAGATCATTTAATTGGCCTTGACTTGAGGCGGAACATTTACAAAATAGCTTAACATTAGATTAACCCACCCCGGCTGAACTTTTCTAAGCACCGGCTCAACCTCCGGTTTATTGAAAGTCAACTTGTCGCGAGCGTGACCCACCGACGTTCCTTGACCATCGCAATTTTTCATCGTACAGCAAGCTGACATTGACCCGGGCAAGGGTGGCCCTGCCAAGCCGGCTCGCTGCCAATTGACAGGTCGCTTGTGCTTGAGGACCGGGGGCGATCAGCAAATGATTAATGTGGCCAATGAAGGGAACCAAGATTCATTACGCAGAATGGTATCGATTTCTGGGAACGATGACGACCAGCCAGAGATCTGTGCGTAGGGCACAGCACAGAAAAAAAACCCACCACCCAAACGGAATCGTGTCGATCCGAGCGGGCTTAATGGATTAACGGCCGAAGGTTGTCGATAACCTGCGGGTAGAAACTTTTCCTGCATTCGTGTCTCGTGCACGGTAGAACGTTCATTTCCGTTCCACGCGCAAGGAACGGGCGAGCGGGAACATTCTGTCCGTTTATGGTTAGGAAAGTTTTGTCCTCCTCACCTTTGCGCGGGCGTGTTTTTTTGGGAGTGAGAATTTTTTGCGCCCTCTCACTTTGGGCGTGTTGTATGAGCGT
This sequence comes from Anopheles coluzzii, assembly GCF_943734685.1. Classification (NCBI taxonomy): domain Eukaryota; kingdom Metazoa; phylum Arthropoda; class Insecta; order Diptera; family Culicidae; genus Anopheles; species Anopheles coluzzii. The sequence continues at coordinate 94,581,904 of NC_064671.1, read as the reverse complement.
TGGAAGGTGCGTCGAAAAGTGCGTGACATGGTGATAAATGGTGATGGTGAAGATTAGCCCCACAAGGAATTTGATTCGGAAGCCTTTCCGGCGCCCCGTAGTGTCAGCCGACAAACCGCTCGTTATGAAAGCGTGAGTGTTTGTGACCGCAGGGATTTCTTTTCTTCATCTTTCTTTTTTTTTCTCCTTTTTTTACTTTTTTGGCAAACAGATTCGAACAGTCATGATGACCATCGGGGTGGTAATTATAGTCCTTCCTGCGCTAACAAACGCACTGTAATGCTTGCAAGAAAAACGATTGAAACGTCGGCAAGATTGAATCCGATTCGGTACGTGATGGAGTTCCAGGAATTCACATGATTTTCAACTTCTTTCTTACGCTCTACATGTTGCCACTACAGAGAGGAGAAAGAGTAGGAGGATGATATGAAGATTGAGGAGAAGAAAAGGACTATTAGGCAAAAGGACAGATTACAAATTGATTACGGACCTTGGCTGGACTGCCAGCGATGCTCCGTCGCATTACGATGGTCAGTTAGGTAATGATGGTATCATTACTTATTCTTTCCATCCCTTTTCGAACGTCCTTTGCGTGCTTTATGAGCCGTTGTTTTTCTGTTTGGTTTAAATGACATTTGCAGTAATTTAATAAATATTTTTCAACGAATTTTCCCCTCCAAGTGGCTCGACCCGTCGGTGTGGTATTTGTTTTATTTCTATTTGTTTGTTCTAGCGTCGCTCATTAAATACGGCGTTTAAATTAATGGTGAACAGCAAAGCGTACCACCGCCATTAAAGCTGCCCAGCCATTTGTCGCACCCATGGTGCCTGCTTGCCTAAGCGGGACAGTTTTCGATGGAAGCGAAATTTAATTGATGCCCCGCTGCGATGCGGGATACGCGATGCGGTTGATTGATTTATGAACCTAAACGACGGAAGCGAAGCTCGGAGATGGGACCACTCCAAGGGGGGTACATAAGGAAATTGCGGAGTGTTGCGATGAAAATTGAATATTTTACTACCGACTTTGGCTTATCCCCTGCGGCCATAAACTTTGACCTTCGAGCGTTGCGAGTACAGCACGTAGTTTCTCATTTCCGTTTGATCGGAATGTAAGGCATCTTATGATTTGGTTATGCTCATCGAGTACGGAATGCCTCAACAACACCCAGATTTCAACAACAGTATCCTTGTACTTGACGGGATGATTAACGAACAAATGAAGTGATATTAAAGTTTTGGGACGAACGTTTTTCCTTTGAATTGTACATTTTTGTTCCGCACAAAAGCTGTCCCGAGCAGAATCGAATCGTCCAATCCAGCATAAAGAAATGCCCCTAAACACAATAGCCATTCTGCAAGTGGCATCATTCCTTCGGAACGGAGAGTAATTAAAGCAATTCATTACGAGCTTATCTTGCCATTTTAAAAGCGTGATGCCTTCCTGGATGTAACGAAAGCCCATGCAAAATAGTTTCCTCTGTCTCTCAATTAGTTTAATGCGTTTTAGAATTTATCTCCGGCTACAACTTTATCGAAACGCTTAAATACTACTTTTGTAGGATTATTTAGTTTGCTAATGGTTATTGGAAAGTGGAACGGTCTTATCTGGCGAGCAACTATCCCCCCGGGCAGTCGCTATTTCGGTCAATCGAACAGGTTTTTGTCGATAATGCCCAGGCTGATTCGGTCGCACATTTTCCGCATGGTAATTTCGAAATTTCCCAGACTCGATTCAGCACTTTATCCGAAATAGCCCCGATCATATCTTAACAAGGGTACTCCATCTTTCCATCCAGTGTGTAGGTGTAGAGATGAAACGTGATGTGTTAGGGTGTCAAGTTGGCCCAGCTTTATCGTTTGCATGTAATTTCATCGTGGCCAGAATTCGGTAAGACCGCAAAACCGACGAGCGGCCTTGCCTGGCCTGAGATGATGGGAAACTCATCAACGCCCAACATTCGGTCCCTACGGTTCATTAGTATTCGAAACATTAACATAATCCCGGGCGCGATGAGCTAGTGATCCGGCAAAAGCCAATCTAGAAGTCACTGTGCAAGTGTGCTTTCTTGAAGCCCGAGCTAATGGTGCCAACTGTGGGATGGAGAGTGCTTTCATCAAGAGTGCTCCACCATCCATTACTACCCACCTGTGGTCAATCCCTACCCTGAGAACAAAAAATGTCATAGCATTACCGTGATACATTTATTGAAGTAAATGTTTGCATCACTCGCAACGATTATTCACTCCTGCCCTGATGTTGTTCGAGTGAAAGGCGTTCCAGTCAGCTCATGTGGCTGACAATCCAAAATAAAATTGTAAAAGACGTTGCTTTTGACCGATTCAACATGTATCCCATGTTAACAACGCAAAAAGTGTGCCTCTAGCTGATTTTCTTTCTCTTCAGTGGTTTGGCATGGTATTATATTTCAAACTGAAAGCACAATAACCCCGCCTTAAGTAAGCTTTACTAGTTGCTAGTACCTGTAGTGTTTCCACTCGCAGCAAGCTCTATTCAATCTTTGTGCTACATTTGAGCTCGAGGGAGAAACAAATGCACAATAAATCTACAACCTGCTTGTAAGAATTATTTACAAAAACACTCGATAAAAACCGACCCACCTCGCCATGGTTTCCGTTATCTCATCGCGTTGTTTAACCTTTTCCCAAACTAATTAAGTCGACACTGCTCAGCCCGGTGGAGACGGCCATCGGGAGTACAACTTTGTCACCATGGTAACGCGTCACGATGCTTCGCTGTGGCGTGAAGGAAAATTGTTTTGTAACGCACCAACGAGCGATCACAGCGTGATAGATAAGCGAGCCAGAAAAGTGGAGAAAAAGAAACTTTTCCTTAATGAGCCTCCGCCCAGAAGACAATGCGCGTTCTGCGAAAATACACAACGAAACGCCACCTTGCGACTGGTTGTTTTGCTTCCCAGGGGGTTTCTATTTTCTAAGCTCCGTGTCCCGAAGGGAGCTTACTCAACGGAGCATGAGAAACTCGAGCAGGGGTTATGCACGTGTTGATGGTGTTTGATAGCTGATGTCCTCGGGAATGGAACGATCTTTTTCGTCGCTTCGTCGGTAGAAAGAAGAAATTATTTACGATTCCCTCGGGTCTTCGAAAGACTTTCCTTTGCTCGGGAGTCATTAATCGTACTGGGGCTTCGGTGCCGGGACGCTGAAAACTTTCCACTTAAGCGAAAAGTATGGAATGGGTTCGAGAGTGAGCAGCAGAAATCCTATCAGCCATCCGATGGTGATGTTTAACAAACCGCAGCAAGGGATAGCTCCTCCACAAAACGGGGTGAAAAAGGAAAACGGCAAACAGTACGATTGGCGACATTTTGGCGAGCTAAACGAGGCTTACTTACGACAACAAATACAACAACAATGCGAAATAGTTGCTTTCTTGCGATAGAGTGGATGTTTATCTGGTTGCCTTGAAGCGTGGACAAAGCCAAGGGACAAACGAAGTCTTTTTTCAGTTTGTAAGTTTAAATTACATTCTCCCTAGTATTTCAATCATACAGCTCACTGGCTTGAGAAAGCGATGAGCTAATCTTCGAGTAGAAGTACAATCCAAAACACCCACCGTTGGGTAAATTCGGATTTCAAATATTTGAACAGATTATTTGCGAAAAAAATCAGACCAAGCTGCTCTTTATTCTCAATTTAGTATTAAACCCCAGAGATGTGGGTTTTGTAAAACATTATCGTACGCTGGCTCCTACTTGTTTGGCTGGTTGATTTACTCTATAAGTTATAAAAAAAATGAAACATATTGGTACCGTCCTTCTACTATTTCTGTCATCAATTCATCCATTGTTCATAATTGACACGTATACGGCGCACCATAATCGCGAACATAGACCAATGGATTTCTCCGTCCAGCTGAATACTGCTGGTTCGAGGTTCAGTACACATGGACGTCAAAAATATATTTTATTGTATTCCACCACGCCGAATGAGAGAAGATTGGGGACGTTAGTGTCAGGTTGAGTTCCGGGGTTGAATTCGAGACGTGCCCAGTGCATGAAATATTCATCGGACCAGTCTGACAAGTTTCGGAGCCACCCGCTCCGTTGTCGTTGTCGAACACGTTCACGGTTCAATGTTAGCCCCATTGTTTTAATGTCAGACCATTTTGTAGAAATGATAGCGTGCCGATAGAACAAGAGAAGCTACGTATGCACGTATCATACGGTATGATATCTTTGGCCCTAGCCCATAAAACGAAGCTACATAATACTTCAACAAAAAATACCATTTCATAAAATGTACGGGACTAGCTAATTCTCACACGGATTTACAATTCTGCCATGGGTACACCGTTCAGTTACAGAGAGCTTTGCTCATAAGTCTTAGTCATGCTTTGGCTGACTACAGTTGTTGCGTCAAATGAAAGGAACAATGAACTTTTTTTTGCACGGCACTGTATGAGAAGCTGATTAGGGAAATTTGAAAGCGCGCTATACGGAAAATGTCACAATCATACCACGTAATCCCACTACTGATGGCGAATGCAGTGCGGCTTTATCAAACTCTATCAGCATTATTTCAAGCCACGATTGATTGTCCACAATGCAAATAGAAGTTTCCCCCTTGTTCTAAAGCCCATTGTTCACTGATGAGTAAAATGTACGTGTATTGCAGGCAGCACACAGATGTTACGTAAATCTTACCAGCCCGGGAAGGTCCACATCGTGCCTGGCGAAATGAATGACGTGTTCGTTTTACGGTACAGCGAGCAACGAAACTCGTCCGGAGTACAACGCTTGTTTTTCCATTGAATTTGTGGACAACGTCGGTCCTTTATCGCTCATGAAGAAATTCAATTAAAATCTGCAGCAACTCGCCCCGCCAATGCATCGGTATAAGCGACGTTGTAATGCAAACATGTTCTACACATTTGCCTTTCTATTCCTTTTTCATAGTCAAATAGAGATCCATTACCATTTAGCAGTAAAAAACGGGATGAAGGGCGCGTTTCTAGTCGAATAATGGCGTTATCGGTACTAGGCAGATCTCACCGTTTTTATTTGAACTAAGGCAAACACTGATATTTGTAGAGCTAATTTGGCTCATAACGTCTTTGGTAACACACCATATCACCGATTTCGAGATCTCTACCACCATTTTACATGGTATTTTCTGGGAAAAGTTCTTAACAACATCAAAATTAACTATCCACTCCGTAAGATCGATGCTTCAAACATCAATCCGAATAAAGAAAAATGATGTTGAGAATCACGCATTCTACAATATGTGTTCTCTTGTATTGAGCGGAACAACGATCTTGAACCTTCAAAATGAATTTTTCATTCGGGGCTCCATTTCAACGCCATGTTCAAGAAAACAGCACTTCGTACCTACGCCCAGTAAGAGCTGCACCATAGTTCAGATGCATAGTTCAATGTTACTGATGATGGCAAGTAAACTCAATTACTGTGTAACGAATTCGTTAGGCATCAAACTCGATACCTGACCCAGTACGGTAGTCGCAAATCGTAAAACCAAACGGTAAACCAGAAATGTTTCGAAACACGAAATGTAATATGTGGCAGGGACGGGTGAATGTAATCAATCGGATTAGTGATGCGGAATGGGAGGGGATAAAGCATGAAACGAATGTTACATACACGTGACGATCCTTTTGAAGAACGATCCGCAGCGCACACAATATTGCAAATGACTCTAAACCCTGTCGACATGGGCCAATGATGAATATGTCATCGGAAAACGTATCTTGCGGAGGATGGAAAATAAAAGGATCATTAGCAATAGCCTGCACTAATTAACAACGAGCCACCATGGACTAAACTCGAATGGGTGGTGATACGACCATAGCCTTTGATGGTTTACTTTAGACCATTCAAATGCTCGTCGTTAGAAAATCGAAAAATTGGATTTTTTACTGCTTATATTCAACACATTTTATATTTTCATAACATGTCGCTGGAATGATTTTTACTGTCTACAGCCCTGTATCAAAACTGTATGAAGACAGTCACGCTATTATCCTACGACCATAACACTAAATTATCCACATGGCACAATAAACACTTCGATAACTTAGTGTCAATAGTTTTCGATTACATCACACCAGTTTATAGGTTTACGCTGTCAGTCTGTGCGTCCCTAGATATACAGCGGCTTGTGCTGTTCCGACTGCCGACACTACCAACGCCACCCACACGGCGTGATTGACAGCTTAGATATTATCGTAGATTAAGTAACACCACTGTCATGTTGTACGACATCGTGTCGCCAGCAGGCTCACGTATACCGACTAAAGTGCTGCTAATCAATTCGGCATCAAAATTCAATAATCCGCTCCCGTATCGGTGGCATCCAACACAAACCCGCTGCCGTTTCGTGATGGCACCAGCGGCACGGAACCCTTTGCCATTCGGAACCTACCGCATCCTTGCCGAGTGTGTACTGATCTAGGGAAATGTGATTTGTCGCCACGCCGTCCGGGCGAAGTTAGATTTCTAAGCGTCTGCTTTCTGCATAAATCGAAATATTAATGCAAACTCTGCCTTTTTTCAAGTTGTTTTTTTTTTCTTTCTCCCGCCTTCCTTCAATCAGGAGCACCCCGAGCACATCAATGGCAGCGAAAAACGCAACGATCGACGATTCGACGAAAATCGAACGTAGAAGAGAGCGATAAAACTACGCAAGTGTGCATTTGAAGGATTGGCATCAACGCCACAGGCACGGGCATTTGGACATAGCGCAAAAAAACACTCCCACTCGCCGAAGCCGGCCCTCGTTTTCGGATGCCGTAACATCCCGTGGACATTCGTCATCGTGGGTAATCGTTCCGGGATTACAGCGCGCTGGTTCGAGAGTGTGTCTTGGAAACGGAGGCAGCACGAGTGTGTGAAAGATGCTCGAAGATAAACACGCAATACCGTACGAAGACCAGCTCCAGCACGTGCAGTGGGTGCACTAGGCGTGTGGGCGCGGTGGTCTGCCAGTGACACTTATCCCGGTTGGGTTGCTCGAGTCGAACAAAGACAGCTTGACAGGCGCTAGGGACGTGTGTGATCGTAAATATTTTACTATCGCGCTAGGCAGCGCGCTCTTCGCTCCAAAGACGCCCCGGAATGCTGACGCCAGTGTCCGGGCTGGTTAGCTTGGTGGGCGCTGTGACGGTGGCTACTGCCACGTCGACGTCCCCAGCCGCGATGGCGTCGCTGGTGCTGGATCATACCGAGCTTCCGCTGGCGGGAACAATCCCGCCCGCCGCGCTAATGCCGGCCCGAGTACTTTTGCCATCGAACGCAACGAATCTCACCCTGACGCTCGAGGAGCTGCTACGTCCGAACAGCTCCACCGTGGCACCGCCGAACGGAGACAACGATATTATCTTCTCGAACAAACTCGTCCAGATCGTGTTCTGTGTGCTGTACTCTAGTATCTTCGTGCTGGGCGTGTTTGGCAACGTGCTCGTGTGCTACGTCGTGTTCCGCAACAAAGCCATGCAGACGGTAACGAACCTGTTCATCACGAATCTGGCCCTCTCCGACATACTGCTGTGCGTGCTGGCCGTGCCGTTCACGCCGTCCTACACGTTCATGCGGCGCTGGGTGTTCGGGAAGCTGCTGTGCCACACGGTACCGTTGGCGCAGGGCTGCAGTGTGTACATATCGACACTAACGCTGACTTCGATCGCGATCGATCGCTTCTTCGTGATAATCTATCCATTCCATCCGCGCATGAAGCTATCCACCTGCATCACCATCATCGTGCTGATATGGTCCTTTGCGATAATGGTGACCATGCCGTACGGGCTGTACATGAAGTTGCACGGTGTCGCCTTGAATGGGACGGACAATGCTACGGGGCCGCTTTCCAGTGCTATGTACTGTGAGGAGCTGTGGCCATCGGAGGAAATGCGCAAAACATTCTCCATCGTCACATCGATACTCCAGTTTGTGCTGCCGTTTATAATCATGGCGTTCTGTTATATCTGCGTGTCCATACGCCTAAACGATCGTGCTCGCACCAAACCGGGCAGCAAGACGTCGCGCCGAGAAGAGGCGGATCGAGATCGCAAGAAGCGCACCAACCGCATGTTGATCTCGATGGTGGCCATCTTTGGTATTTCCTGGCTGCCACTGAACGTCGTCAACATGTGCAACGACTTCAATTCGGACATCAACAGCTGGCGGTTCTACAATCTGATTTTCTTCATCGCTCACCTGACAGCCATGTCGTCCACGTGCTACAATCCGTTCCTGTACGCCTGGCTTAATGACAACTTCCGCAAGGAGTTCAAGCAGGTGCTGCCCTGCTTTGATCCGTCCCGTGGTAGAGCGGGAACTGTCGGCGGCAACCGGGGGGCCGGTGGCGGTTGGCGCTCGGAACGAACCTGCAACGGTAACAATGACACCGTGCAGGAAACGCTCATACCGAGCTCTCAAGTTCTGCCCAGCAGTCGCAGCTCGCAACCACACCAGCAAACGCAACAGTTGAGCTCATCGTCAAGCCAGGGACAAGGGAACCAGCCGACGGTTGATTCGATCCTGCTCTCGGAGGTTGTGCCGCCGCTTTCACTTCCACCGCCCCTCACCGGGGCCATGCTGCCGAGTGTGCAGAGTGCGGAAACAGTCATTCTTCCATCGGGCGTACTGGAAACTCCGTTCGACGTACAACTTATCCCGAGCGTAGGTGCGCCAGTCAGCAATGGAACGTCTGATGCGACGAACCTTACCCCGTCCGCGGGTGTCCGAAATGGGTTGAACCATGCGTGCACGAACCCCAAACTTTCGTCACTTATCCTCATAAATGACGGTACTACGGCTGACTCGAAAGTGCCCGCCATTCTATAATCATCTGAGCTTGTGAAGGACATTCAACCCCCACATAATAGGTAAGCAAAACATAGTTTGGTAGCACCGAAATCTAGATCGCGCAGAATACTATTCACAGTGTCCTAAACTATTCTACTAAAGCTTAAAGCAGACTTCATACAATAACTTTTTCAAATAATCAAACCACACTCAAGGCATATTCCTCTGCCCTGACGCAACTCCATTTCACTTTGCCAGTATAATAATTAGATAATTGAAAAATTCTTCCTTCCTTTTTTCCCACTCGGACAGTTTTATGATTCGGACTTATCTCGCTTTATGGAAATTCTAGAATACAGAGCAGTGTGCTAACGCCTTAATCGTTGCACTTTCTTCCGTATATTCGTGGTGCTTCTCGGGTGATATGGAAATGTATTCAAATGCTTTTGTGCCGTCGTGGTGGTAGTTTTGCTTTTCTTGGGAAAACGTTTTGCAAATCTCTGTGCCGATTGTTGTTCGTGCTAGGACTACCCGCTGCTGCTTCTTGAGCACGCAAAGACACAACTTACGCTCTGACCGTTTGCGTTTATCTTAAGGGAATGAGCAAATTATTTGCTTTTTGTAGCCGTGATTTGGAACACTTGGAATAAGCAGCAATAGCACTTCCGAGAATCAAGCCGGTTCCAGTTGGTGCTGTATTTTAAGGACGCATTAAAGGTCAATCCGCCAGCACGAGTGGTGAATCGCAAATTGCAAAGATCACTTCAAGAGAGCTGGAAATTCACGCCAAATAAAGCTTTTTTGCACTAACTGAATGTACTGTGCTTTATTTTTTCTTTTAATCATTACCCATGCCGAAGATGCACCATACACTACAGTAAAGATGCAACCGCTGGAGAACCCAAACCAAGCAAGAGTGCGTTAATTCCAGCGTAAATTACCAAAATGGAGATATCTCATTCAAATGTACCACGCGGCAAACATTATATTTTCCACCGGTATTCGTGCCTGAGCTCAGCCATAAGTCCTGTAATTAAAGTAAATTGCTTTTCATTTACCACCATGGAATTGTTTGCGCGTGCGGTAGCATATCCGGTTTGTGTCAATGGAGGGAAGGAGGGGTGAACAATAAAAAACGGAATATTTTTTTGTCGTATCGTTGCTCGCTGGAATTTTACCACTAATGCTGCTGGCCACCGGATTACCGAGACGGAAAAACTCATAATGCACGGTATTAAAAGTTGATAAGAACCGAAATGTTTGCTCCAGGGAGGAACATTATTTTGCAATGGAGGGTTGGTTTTGTGAATCAACATTTTGGACCCGAGCAATAAAACCGGCGAGCCACATGGCTACTGCTGCTGCTACTGTTCCTTTCTTTGAGTGGACGTGAGTGAAGTTGGCCGACTGACAAAATGTTTAACAATCATGCGGGACGGATAGGGGAGCGAGAAAAAAACTGTTAATCCTACGAAAAAAACGGTCATTCGGTCACCGTTGGTTTGAAACATTCCAACGCATCTTCGTTCGTTCGTGTGGGACAGTTCACACGGGTATTGCATTAAGTTTATAGTCAATTACGGAAATAATCGAACGTATAACCGTTTCGTTCGGGTGGTAGAAGGAAAAGGACACTGTACCCCTATTTGAACCCATTGCTGAACGACAATTTTAATCGCTTTCCAAACAACCGAGCCAAACCATTCGAATCGAGCCGGAATGTGGTTGTGTTGCCGTCGGATAGCAAAGGATTAGACCGATTGGTATAACCGAGCTACCGGTGGGCTAAGCTGCACGCGTAAAATAAGATTATCCGCTATTCGATTTCAATTGAAGCTGGTCGGGATTGTGAGGCGATTCATTGAACGCACGGTGTGAACATAACTTCCTGTTGAACAAACCAAATGAAAGGTGACTAAGCGTAAGGATTAGCAAAACTATGTGCTCCGTTTGTACAGGACACTAACAAAGGTAGATAAACAACCTCCAAACATGACTCATCGCTTGTCTCAGGTGGAAAGTCATTGCATACCACTGTCCAGAGCGTAGTCTAAATCAGTATTAATGGGGTACCGGTAATGGAGTCACCGTGGAACGTCCGTTTTGTGAGGAGGTGTAGATTCAACTCTGATTGTGACACCGAATACCGTTCCTCGTACACTCGAAAGAAGGCCAAGAGGTGATGAAATTTACGTTCAATAAATTAATTCATTTTCCATTGTTTCGCACCGACATTGGTTCGCACGGCAGTAGTTGGACAGGAAAATATGCCTACTGGCATCGTTGCCACGGCACGGTTTTCACTTTCTCAACGCACCACAGCAGACATTCATTCTGCATATCGCTTTTATTGTGAGCGAAAGTCCATTATATTGTGCCGAAAAACACACCATCCACCACAACGGACGATAGCTTCAAGACGAATAATGAGATGCTTCTTGGGACATCCAGAGAATTTCTGTTGGCAAAAGCATTCCAGCGAAGCAATATTCAGCAATGAGAATGAATGTCTTTTTTTTGGCACAAAAGGCCCACGCTTTACCTTGTTGTTTGTGTTGGCTTGTTTTGGGGCAACTTTAACCGCCGCGTTGTAAGTCTTTGAGATGATTCTACAGAAAATCAATATTCACACCAAGTACTGAGAACGTGAGCGAGTTAGAGCTAGCATAGAGAAAACTTTCCAGCTGTGGTCTAAAGTTGCTCCATCTAGCTATCTACCTAACCGTTGTCATAAAATGAACCACCACCTATCTCACCATAAAAAACACACACACTCAGAAACCAAACGCAAATGGCGAATCCAAACAGCCCGAAAAGTAGTCCTATTTTTCATCTCGAACCTACCAGCCTCGTATGGATAGAACCAATAAAAAAAGGTTCCTGTGGAATATTTTATTACTGTTATCACCGGCGAGCTGGGTGCTATTTATTTATAAAAACACATAACCTTCATCATCCGTATTTATGTACCATGTTTTTGTTTTTTTCGGAGTACCTCTAATGGTAGGTGCGTAAACTCTTTCGCCCAAGTTAAAGTTCGTTCAATAATCGTTCAATAAATGGGCGTTGATCGTAAGCCCGAGGAGAAAAACGACGCGCACACCAGCATTATGAACGTAAAGCAATTTTTGAATCGTGCATTGTACCCCTATTCGGTTGCATGCCAATATCCCGTTCCCGTTGGAACCTTCCATTGAGTCAATGACTTGTGGAATAGCTCACGAAAGATTTATATTTCTCCGCCCGGAAAAGTGCTACCATAAATACCGTTTACTGTCAATTTATACGATTTCATTCGGCTGAGTATAATTCCTGTTCCTGACGCCAGAGCAACTTGGCCACTATTGAGAAACCATCGTTGCTGTGCGCCGAACCATAGAACGATCATAAATGCACCACAGCGGGGACAAAATATTGAAGTTGCCCGCAAAGGTCTGCAATGGGTAATAAATGAGAACGATTTAGAAATAATATCCAGCTTTCCGTGTGAAGTCGCTGAAAGGGTGAAAAATTCAAACGGAACTAGTTTTTTTTTTCTTCCTTCTAGACAGGTAGACGGTTTCTTTTTCCTTTTTTAAATGGGATTTAGTTTTATTCGATTGCATTTACACATTTTGTAGAATAGGTTGATCATTGTGTGGAAACTAAATCTAGATATATTGTAGCCACCATTACATTCCCATCCAAAGGACGGATCCAATTTCCTCGTCCCGGGAACTGCTGGAATTGCATTGCGATGGAATGTTTTGATGTGCGTTCACTGCTTGTTTCCGGGATACTTTCGCAGATCTTATCCACCATCTTAACGAAAGGACAATGCAACAGGCAATCTCGGGTGGGTCCTGAGTTGCTCTTATGACAGTTTCCTGTGTCTGTAGTGCCGGGCCTGAGAGCATATTGTGAGGAATTGAACGAATGTTCAATCCTTCTGTAGAATGTTCAATTGCACTGCTCGGGGTAAAACGTAGTGCTCGTAAAACTGTTCAAGTAGCACTGCTTTCGGCAGACTCCCTCCCTAAACAGTCCCACTTCCATCCAAGAAACAGTGCACCATTTTCACAAAATCTGTTTCCCATCGTAACGCCTTCGGGGATCGTTTACTCGCTCCTTCGAAAAAGCTATTGACATTGGCAGGGCGTTATCTCGGTTTTCGGGTGTAGCTATCGAAGACAACTCCCCTCTCGCTTATTTGTAACATTTCCGCCCCAGTTCATTGTCGTTCCACCACGGTCCCTTGATGGAAATGGAGAACAATGTCAAACTTTACACCGAAGTTGTGCCGGTTGACTATTTGACTTTTCGCTACTCGCACGAACCGTCGAACGAGCGGGCGTCTGTGCATTTTGGCAATGTATTCTCGGCAGGTTCGATTTCGTATTCCTGCTGAGACGCGTGCCGTATGGGTTGCATTCAATTTAAACTTCATTGCACCTCGATGCCACTTGGGCTTGGAATCTGTCGTTGGATCATAAGCGAAACGAGCGCTTTCGTTTCAACGAACCGGTAAACCGTATTGATGCTATCACTTAAAGACGAACTGGATATCGTCTTCTAACAGAGCACAGAAAAGTACATCCATTACACTAGCGTATTCGGTTGGCTGAAACATAATCCACCCCAGCGAGAGAGCTTCCTAACCATAACCCATTAGCAAGTCAATTGATTAGAATCGTGCTGCTTTACTGACAGCGATAATAATGATAATAACGTTGGTGGTTTAGGCATCCAGGGCGTTTGCCGGAATGGGTTGCCAGGAAACAACGAGCGTCTCATTAAGCAGATGCCATTAATCTTATCCTCGCGATACCTTGCGAAGAACGCGTGCTGACCCCAATCACGCCTACCACGCAACAATAGCACGATGATCAAAGCAATTAGAACATTCAGAACATTCAGCTCACAGACTATATGAGGATTTCTGTAGTTGACCGGATATCAAGATGGATTTCTACACAATCATAATCAATATGCGTAGGAGAGTATAAGATTAATATGATAAAGCAACTCAGCGATTTGAATTTGCTTCAAAGGAAAGCTATAAATATCACTATCTATAAATGTAAGATATACCTTGTGCAGATATTACGTTTGCAATACAAGATGCATCTATGCGTATGGTCATTTATAACCGATGATCATGAATTTTAATACCAAGCACAGTGACTATTATGGAATATTAGTAAATCAATACCTGATGCAGTAGGGCTCAGATCACTCTGAACCTCACAACTCTTTCTTATCTTAGAACATAGAAGTTTAAGATTTTTTTTTTTTTTTTTGAACATAGTTTCTATTCTGGGATGGATTAATCCTGTTTTCTCGTGAACATTTCAGAATTATATACTCTCTCACATCTGGGTTTTAATCCTGTTTTCTCATGAAATTTTCTGAATTATAAACCCTCTCACATTCAACAAGAAACCCAAGTTGAAAGCTACCGAAAATATAGTCATGCCGCTTAACAGAAGACTATTTCCGTACAGCTGTTTCCTGCTACAGTGGAACGTGATCTCATAATCGTTGTAGCGCAACTAGTGGCCATAATTACTATGCCAGCAACTTCATCTACACCATCATGCACCACGAACAGCAGCCAGATTGCATTCACGCACCGAAAAGGTCAGAGAAGCTTTGTGCACAGAAGAATGATTTCTGCTGCACCGTGCGCTACGCTGGCGTTCGGACGATTTTATCTCCAGACTACCCCTGAGAGTGCTTTCATGGTCGAGCGAATTTGCAAGCAGCAAACGGGGTTTAATTTTCGATGAACAAAGTTCAGCGTGTCGAGCAGCATGACGCTACGACTGCATTCCGCGTTGCATATTTCAGGAGCTGGAAGTGAGACTCCAAATCAAGGCTGCCCATTAAGCTGGTGCAAGTGTGTAGAGAACCGCCACGAAGAGCTTTCTGACACCTGCCATGTGAGCAAGAAAGAGCTTCCATCTTGCTTCTTGATTGTGGAAAGTGGCCACGAGGGATGCGATTAAGTCATTAGTCGGCATAGCCGAAAGCTGGCAACCTGGAATACGGTTTACGTACGTCCAGACGACGTACTCTTCCGACATGCCTGACAACTTTAATACAATCTGAAACAGGCACAGTGTAATGCACTGTGAGTGCCTTTCCAAAGAAACGTCCCCAAAAGTCGTAAAAAAGCAACATATTTCTTACATTCTGTTTTGCAGAGTACATGGCAACCAAAAAAGGGCTAACCTAAACTTCCAATCGTTGCGCCTCGCTCTGTATCGCTTGCATGGGTAGTCGTGTGGGTGGTGGAGATTGAGTGGTGAATTGTCGGTCGGAGTTGTCGCCTTTAAGCTCTGGTCAGATTATCTGCAGCCGAACCCGTTTTGGACATGCCAGCGGATGGTTGTTTTCTTCGTCGAGCGTGAAAAGTCCTGTCGTTGTGGCAAAAGCGACCCGGCTTCCCGATTTGCATTCATGGTTGGGTGGTCCTTGCAGAAAGGTTACATTGAAAGCGGTGGGACAGACTTTTTGCAGCTCTTTCATCAAATCTCACTTTATGCTGATGAGTTTCCGACACAGCTTCATGGGAGAAGCAATGTTTTTATTCTCTCTCCCTCTTATTCTCTTTACAACCTTATCATCGCTTTCCATTATTGGCTGAACGGTAGCTGTTGCTGCGCTACTGGTTGCCATGGACATTCCAGGGTTATCTGGCAACGAACATTCGAAAGCAAGTAAACACCGACGGAAAAATAACGCCAAGATGACGTTGCCTTTCCACCGAACTGAGCTTACGATGATTGGTTTGATATATCGCCTCATACCTTAAAGCTGAAAATGTGGCTCGACAACAAATTCTCAGATCTGTTAATAGCTTTACCAATGCTTCTTTTTTTCTCTTCTGATTGGCAGTAAGCATTCGTTTGTTTGTGATTCATATGTCCTTACTTTGGATCTTTGGAAATAATGGGTGCTTCCGTAATGCTGTCTCGCACCGAACGCACCGGTTTCCAACCAATTCCATATTTGCACCTGCAATTCATTGGAGCTGATTAAAGCTCTTTTCTGTAAACGCCGAATGTTAACTCCAGGCGGAGATTTAAAAAAAGAACAGAAAATGTGGCTGTGATAATCACGGGGACCGGTCAAAGCCCAAGTGATGAAATTTTCCAGCGAAAGCTTCAGCGGGAGTAGCTTTTCATCGAACGTATCGATTACATCATCAGAAATCTGCTAGTTCTGAGGCAGTCAGTGCTATAAAACCCGGTGCAGCAGGGCAGCGCCGCTAAAGCGTGGGATGGCGTAGCGAACGAACAGTCGCGAGAAAAGAAAATCCAATCCTAACGAGCACCTTCGTACTTGAACGCGATACGGCTCGCTGATGGTGAAACTGATCCACTCTCCCAGTACCAGCTCGAGTAGCATGCGACCATGCCCAGCTTCTCACTCTCAGCACCGAAACGGCGGTACTTCATTCCACTCTATTATGGACTGCGAGGACTACCGATCATCGCAGACACATCGTTATAGAGATTTTCAACCAATTTAAAATTAATTCACTCGACCGTAAAAGTTTTCCTCCACGAAACTTGATTATATTGCCCGCCTGCCACTTCCTGTCGCTTCAGCCCGCTGCAGCCCGTCGTTCGATCGGACACAGTAACCTTTCCCTGCTTCGTGCAACCATGCATTCTTTGCTTATGTGGCTGTGTGTGTGTATGTGTATGGGTGGAATTTGTAAGTCTCAATCGGGGGCACGCTCGGCAGTGACACACTCGTGGCCTAGTCGTGCATTAATTATCCTTTGTGCTCTGCTTTTCCGACCAGTCCTGCCATATGCCGCACCCGCTGCACCACCGTGACCGCGCGCAGATTGTTTAAATGGATGAAATTATTTTCATCTATTACTAACCAAGTTGTAAAGCCATCCATGTTCATCTACATGAAGCCGCCGCACATAAATTTAAAGAGGCACCGATGAAATGCTTTAAAATTCAATCCATTTTGTTGGTGTTGATTGTAATTATGATGGTTTGAGCTTTCAGCATACCAAATCGGCGCCAAATCACTCACTCTGAGCGATGAACTTTATTAATTTTGACTCCTCGATTATTGTTGTGTTGATTTTCCACATGAAAGATGAATCGTGTATCAGGGATCATGATTAGTACATGCAGTACCTATATTGTCTGCTCACCATGTAGTCCACTCTATTGTATGCAAAATGACACAACCGCATAATCAATTAAAGTGTATACACAGTAGCTGCATAATTATGAGCACACTTGCCAAAGCTGTTAGGTGAACCAGCCCCCTTCACCGTGAAGGGTGAGAGGTCATTAATGCAGATACATTATTTTATCTAATTACTAACCCAATGTAAATGCTAACCATACAGCATAGAAGATGGTAATTGAATCAATGTAAAATTGTTTGATCTTTCACTCAACAGCTTAACAGCATTCATGTATGATGTTTACTTTAGAAATTAATAGTACCACAAAAAATGGCTTCAACTACTGTTCCAGTTGTAATAGCCCTGAGTTGGCAACGCTGATTGCTATTTTGTCCGTTGGCTACTCAACATTGCCGTCACTTTCGAGCACGCTGCAGATGAAGTGTTTTTGCCATACCACCGCAAACCGCGCACATAATGCATACTAACGGTACGGCAATAATTAGGAAGGAATTGAGCAACTACCGAGTATTACCGTTTGCCAGTGCGCGGAAGAAGTGCGCGAACCGTCACAGTCATTCTACGCGGAATAAAGAGATGGAACCACAAAAGATGCAACCTTCGTTCCGTTGCGCTCTGTTCCGAAAGAAATGAAGTCTTTTCAGCGAACTGCAAGAAACAAATTGCAGCTCTCCAAAAGCAACGGTCTCGTTACGTAATTTGTCGCCATTCCATCAGCACCGTGGTCGGCGTTGTCGTCATCCTCATCGTTTTTGCTTGTCCCAGTCACAGCGGGATGCATTTGTTTGCATAGAGCGCAGCGCTTCAACCGCGCTGCAACCGTGACGAAGAGTTAATTTTGAAGCAAAGGCACATGCCGGACGTGAATGCTGTCGTGCTCTTGGCTCTATAGTCTGCTCTTCGCCTCTTACATTACCACTCGCAGCACTTCCGGGAGTCGGGAACACAATGCACAAACCTTCCCCTCCCTCGAGAGTTCCTAACGGCGAACGACGAGCGAATAACCCATTCCCGTAATGGGGAACCCTCAAACCTGGGTAGTCTAGTGTCTGCATTCAAGACTGCTTGGTTGGGTGTTTTCGTTGGTTAGAAAATGGAATTTACACTGTGGTAAATTGTATTAGAGTAACACTCATTTACATGGATCCATGTTTCTGTTGATGCTTCCTTCAAAGCACGGCATATGGCTGGTGAAGTTTTACATGTAGCTCGCAAAACATCACCCGAACACTTTATCCGGACCTGTTGAAGTTGACGGATCCTTAGGATATTAGTTTGTTTCCGAAATTGGTTTACTATTAGGAGCTACGTCAAATACTCATTATGCATCCAACCGGACAATGCAGCAGCCAAACAGCTTTTCATTTTGAAGGATCTGCTACTGTTACGTTCTTTTGTATACCTTTATGGAATGGCTACCATTGCTAATATCCAAATTCAAAAGACGAGGAACAAGTCTTCAACTTGTTTTGAAACAGCTAGTGGCCCGAAACAATAATATAATTTAAAAGGGCAAATAATCATGGCTCCAAGGCTACAGCGATGTCAGTCTTAAAATTTGACAACGAAAAGACACTCTTCACTGTTATTCAAACTTCTCATTCACCTGTCAGCTGACCTACTTCTGCTAATCTCATTAATATTCGTAATGAAGTCTCTTCAACATTAATTTTGTGGCGGAAATGCGAAATAATCAATCCGTCCATCTATAATGCTTTTTTTTAGCAGACTGTAGAAACTTCCCACCGGAAGCGGGTCGGATTCGATCGATCTGCCAGCTGCCAAAGCGTTCAGCGCAGTAAGCGTGCAATATAGTGGAGTTCCTTCGCTTTCCCATTCCATTCCATTCAATTTGGCCGTCCGACTCAAAATGGACAGCGAATATCACGTACAATTTTTGGCTCCCGCACGGTGCTGCTCGGGTTTGGATGTCCGAGAAGCTGGTCGGCCAGCTGGAAAGCATCGCAGAAACGTGAGCATCAAACGAACGGAAATGCTCGATGGATGGTTTGCCATTTCGGCAGTTCATGAATATAAAATACTGTTTTGCAGCAAACGCTTTTAGACTGACTGCTACACCAGGGGAGGAGAAGAGTTGTTTTACTCTTCTCTTTTTGTACCAGAAGATGTATTCCCCGTTACATCCGCTTGGCAAATGGAAATTCATGGTATCTAGCAGATGGTCGAGGTAAAAGCGATAATAACGTTTGACAACAATGTTCTCTCTCGACACGTTGTCAACCACCATCCCTTTGCATTTCCCTTCAACAAGCATCATGGTTCATGGCATATCACGCAAATGTAATTACATTTAAATAGAGTTTGCTATTGTTTGTGTTTCTTAAAGATGAACACACACCATGCCACGATTAAAGTGAAGCTGCAGAAGTGAACCCACAAACTTCGAATGCAAACTAACTAACTCGCCTCCCCAAGATCGTCTCATTCTAGTAAAATATGTTCGCTACTCAGTTTGGCAAAAGAAAAGTACACAAAAAGGGTAATCGACAATGAAAATGCTTCGGTAGATTTGCGCTGGATAGCCTGCGAGACCGATCAGAGGACGTTGCTCATCACATATTCAACGAGCTTGAAGCATTAATTATTAATGCATGCGCGACGTTGACGTCGTCCTTTCGGTTCGACGGTTGATGCAAATGATGATCTTCCCCGACCAGGCTCGGTTCGCTCCTTTTTTGGGGCCTTCAGTGCGCATCAGCTTACATTGCATTAAAGCTTGCAGTCGTTTTACGGTGAACGATACGCAACTATGGAACCCTTACTGTGGTTATCCGTGACGTCTCCAAAATGACACAATCAAGGAGATGGTATTTCAGTTTGGTCAGGGCGCGTACCGTGGAAGTATCATGCAAATGTGAACAATGTAATTTGCATCGCACAACTACGTGACCTGTCGGGAAGCTCATTTGTAGACAGCTTGAAACGGTTGTACAGTTATTTTAGTATCAGAATCAATGGTGAGAAATGGGTGCCGGCACTATGAAGAATATGGTGGGCTGAATAATTTCCATTCGAAATACGAGTAGATTATAACACAATTTCGTTGATGTCGGATCGGATACGACAAAAACACAGGAACAAAAATCAATGCGAATTAGTTTCAGTTTGTTCTATTCAGTTATCGCAACAGGTTTCAATGAAAAATATTGAAACATGTTTAGAATGAACAACTTTTTCTAAAATCAATTATCAACATCAAACCGCTACTGTGACGATGTTTTAAACTGTTTAGCTACCAGAAGCCGTAAAAGAACTTCCCCTGTTGAGCTGTGCGTTTAACGCTCAACTTTTCTCTACAAATAGCGAGCTTTTTTAGGAATACGGACAACTTTCAGATGAAAACTTACTCCAAACACTCTTCCAACGCTCCGTTACTGTTTACTCAAAATCTTCGAAAGCTTTCCTCCACCGTTCTGACAAGTGTCTGATAAATTTAGTAAACTTTCCACACTAATAAGTCCTCGCACGCATTGCTGGACGATGGGAGTCGTAATCAATTTTGCCAAACCACCGCAAAACCCAGAAGCAGGGTGTGTGGATAAAAGTGGATAAAAGTTCGTCCGTGGGTTGCCTCGGTGATGGATATTGCCTCAATAACGTGGTTACTTTGTTGTGAACAACTTGCGAAGGTGCACTTTTGAGCATCTTTTGACTTTTCTCGAAGAGCCACGAAGGCTTGCAAGGGTATGCTTGTCGTAGCGGCTGATTGGCTACCTATTTCACACGTTAGCACGGTGCTGCAGGTGGGCTGGCATCGCATGTCACAAGTAATCATAACATACCCGTTCGGGAAACACGAAACTCAACCTAACGATGGCCTTTTACAAGGGTGGTAAAGTTTACTGCTGAAAAGTTATTCCTACATAAGCTCTTATTGGAAATTTAGCTCAGCGGTTTTAGATGGCGAAGAAAAGTTAGCTGATTGTCAAGGAAATATCGTTTCCGTTGAACTTTACCGTCATCTTCAAATATTATAGAAATCATCTACAAAGTAGAAATATTCTCATCCTTACACTTACAACCTTCTAGTAGCGCAAAGACTAGTCGTACATATTTGATTGCCATGCCCCATTAATCCACTGAATCAAATTGTCTCCCAATACTGATTGTAACGTTGCTTGATGCTCATCACTTGTGTTTTTGGTTTCATTTCAGACCCGCTGGCAAAATCAATCCTACAGAAAATTAAATTCTGTCATCTCACTTCCCAAGGCCAGCAGAGCAACAGTGATGTACCCCAGGATGATACGATAAGTCGGAATGAGTTGACAAATTTATGGAACATCACAGACAGTCATGAGACCATCGGCCCCAGCATTCAGCGCAACTGGGTACCACGACGTGCGTTCCGACCGTGTCCTTCCCCACTGCACCCGCGAGGTGTGAAACGAAATGGAATTTTAGCGGTTTCATCGAAAATAAAAGAAAAAAGACACTAACTCACACATACGCTCTAACACACGCATAGGGTGGATTAAATGATGTGACATAAACGAGACGACATGTGCGCACTGGTTGTGCCAAAGGGCATGTTGTGACGTGGCCTGTAACCGTTCGACTAAGAACGAACCATGAGACGAGGGGCGATGAAGCTGTGTTGAAAACTGTTTCCACTTCCCTTGGTTCCGGGAGGCGTCGCGATGAAAGTGTCTCGTTACCAGGATATGGCCAGGAGACGCAAAGTTTTGCTGAAGCTATGCTTAACGAGATTGCCAAGGTGCAACGGACGCCATCGCTCGCCATAGTGCACGTGACTGCATCGCACGTTCTTGCGTTGTTGTTTTTTTTTTTTTTTTAATTTCTCTTCCACCCAGCCCGCAAACGACCGAACGAAACGAACAAACCAACAAACGAAGTAAACAACCGAGCAACGAGTCGTCAAAATGATCGACTTTACCGACATGAAGATGCAAAAAGTCAAAGGTGATAGAAAACTTTATTTGATCGTTTTAGCGAGACACCTCTTTGGCCGGGAGCTGTTTGAGAGTAGAGCACGAGGGTTTAAAACTAGTGCAGTAAACATCGACATCATTCGTGCTGAGTGCGATGGTACAGGGGTCGGTGCAGTAGTAGTGTAAAAAGCAAACAAACAAACAAACTTGATAAAGGAAACCACAAGGAAGCCGGATAATCAGTTTCTAGACCGGTACCATTCTGCAACACGATATAAAAATAGTGAAATTATTAAATCTAAAGCCACAGCGCCAGACAGCCCGACACCTACAGTGTACAGGGTACGTAACGTAGGGCAGTAACGGTGGCCACCATTCACCCGAGAAGATGTAATGTTTTCGTGCTGAAGATGCCAGACGAGATGCTGGCAGTACTGGCGTGTTGTATAAAAACAAAATCATTGTATATGGATGCTAGAAAGTAAGAAGAAGTGGTCGCGACAGATAGCGATTTTCTTATACGCTTTTTCGGTGCTTCCGTTGTTCGATGTTTGTATCAGCACATTTTCAATTGGGAGTATTGGGAGTATGATCCCGACGTCTAAGAGTGAGGTATGTGTGAGGAAATGTGTATGAATATGGAGTGTTGTTCGGTCCAGCGGAAGGTCCCTGACCGTCGGACCCGTCAGTTATCTACGTCAGCCTTAAGAACGCAAACATTCCTTCACATGTGCAATAGACGCCATGGCGTGTCATGCTCCCGTGCTTTCGTCCAGTCCATGGTTTCGTATTTCCCTTTGGGTAGCTTCTTAGAAGAAGCTTAGCTTAGGAGCTGTGTCTTCTATTTTGAGTCAACATATTTGTTAGTTAATTTTTTCGATTTTCGTTCTTATATTGCATGACCACTAGCTTTTGAGCCCGTTTGTCCTTTAATCTGTGTTAATGCCTTTTACACCCAAACGATGCTGTGTTTGAGGCGATGATCAGCGGTCAGATTCCTTATAAAGTACATTAATTTCAATCAAACATAGATATTGACAATTCTTAGTTGCAGATTTATCCGATTTCGTTCTCAAGTTCGTTTTCCCTTATCTTTGTGGACGCTTTTTTGAGCTCAACAGTCTTGATTTAATTGTCCTCTCGACAGAGAAATCTCCAAGACGTTTTGGATGGTTCTAAACGTGAAAAACATTCTTCATAAACAATTTCACCTTTTCACCTCATTGAGGTAGACTCATAAAACTCCATTAGTGTAAAAAAAACATCATTTGAGCATGGCATATCCAATGACAAACGTTTGATAAGCGCTTTGTCATTTGAACGACCGAGCAAAGCTTCAACGAATCAGAATGTAAATTAAATTTAACAGACCACTTGTCATCGTTTCTTGCTGCATTCTTCCTTTTCTTGCCATTTTTAGTTCGACCTGATTCAAACGTTTGAAGGATTTTCGGTCCATTCCTATATTATTATCCACTGTCAGCAGTAGCTTGGTCCGTTCTATCGGTATTCTGAACCCTCCTGGGAAATCAGGGACCGTGATCCATCATGAACCTCGTGACCAAATGACCCTAGCTCAAGCTCGCAACCGAAGTTGTCTTAGTCTTAGGAGAAGTAGTCGGAAAACGGAGCTTGCGTTTGGGTTTTGTAATCTGTTAGATTACAAACTAACCGATCAGCCACTTGCTATGCTGGAATTCAAACAAACACTCGATCAGTAAGTTTTTTTTATCTTTTTTAGATGAACTCTTGCATTCGACCGTCGTGTGAATTCGTTTTTCATTTTATTAATTTGAAACGATTTTCAATTTACTTTTGATTGAACTCTGGCCACGATTGTGCGGGAAAGCGAAAATTCCACACGATTGGTCCAGACTCCGTGTGAAACGGACCCGACCCCACACTGACCACTGAAACCCTCGCCACGGAATGGAACGAAGAGAGAGGAGAGGAAACAGCACTACGACAGCATCGATACTATTCGGAGGCAGCACAGCTCCGACAGACATCCACATTTGACTCACTTTCCTCGAGCTGTACGTGATTGAGCCCCGAAATTCTAGGAAGTGTACGAATGTGCCCTGTTTTTCCTTTGCTTGCCTCTTATGTTACACGCGGGAGATTTTCTTTCCAGTGTTTTGTTGTTGGTTTCGTGGCTTACATTCCGTTCGGAGAAAATTTTCATCATCCACTCGGCTCAATAGGAGGGTACGGCTATCGACGAGTTTACCACAGGAAAGGCAGTTCGGTACGCTTGGCGTTCGTATTATTTTGGCGTGATTGTTTGTACACTCGTGTCTGAGTGGCCTGACCGGGTTTCAATGGGCGGAAAAATAACATTTCAGATCACTTCTAACCGACCATTCTACCCGACCGGCACATTTTGGAAATAAATCGACCAGTTTACGCGTCTGGAAAAAAGGTTTATGGTCCGGGTTTTCATACTATCATTCGGCTCTGAGCTTTGCCAAAGAGAATAATGATTTAATTTGAACAAAGAGTTGTGAAAGAATTCAACTCTACAGATCAAAAGAGAAGTTTTTTGATTGGATACAAATGTCCCTGTCGGTTGTCCCAACATTGTTTCTCTACCCATTCAACATCACGATTGTGAAGATGTTTGGTAAGTTTCTTCGGCTTACGTATGGGGAAATCGGTATAGCAAAAATGAGGAAAGCCTCTTCATTCATCTCTGCTCCAACTCTAGTGGGCAGCAATCAAAGTTAATTAACGTCACACACGTGAAGTGGTTTTAGCAAACGAGTTGAGTGGAAATGTTGACAAAACACGACAAGTTAGAATACGATGGACGATTTGAACAGACATAAACCTTTTGATATTGAGACTTTTTTCAATTTCATTCATGTTTTTTAAAGCCCAGATGAATAGTTTCAAATACTATTTCAATCTAGAAAATATTTTTGGCAACACAAAGCTGATTGCTTACGTTATAGAGTGATGGATATTGAATATTTTTGTGACCTTTTCTACCGTCATCCTATTGATATGGCAACAAAAGGACCTCTCATATTACATCCACCCTCAAATGGTCAACGGTCAATATACAGTGAGAGCGCCGTTCAACTTGAGCTGGTAAAAGACCGTACCTAGAAAAATGGCCCAAAAGAGTAGCAAATGCCCGAAGAGACCTATAAATATCCTTATAAACCCACGCCCCGCGGGCTAGCCGAAAGCTTTTGATGTAATTTTTTCCCCACACTGACCACGCCGCTGTCATGGTGACAGCGTGAAAAATGACGCCTCCTTGACCTAGCCAAGCCCCATCGCTTCGAATCAATCAATCGGCCGAAAAATTAAATCTTGCGTTCACACTCGTAAATCAGCTTACAGTACAGTAAGGCAACAAAGTCAAATAGAACGTCCTCGCTGGCGGGCAAAGTACGACGGACAAAATGTTTCACCGGTTTTCCATCAGTTTTTGTTACAAACAAAAAGAAGAAAAATATCTCACTCCCGGGAATTGTAAATGGCAAGGAAACACAATCACTAACCATGATAATATCGGTTCCCTCGGGATACGGTAGCCACGAAAAAGGTTACCAGCGAACAAAACGGTACTCATCCGCGGTGAATCGTTTCACTTTGTCTTTAGTTTCCGTTTTAGCTTCCAGATGGAGGTAACGGTGCTATCGGCTGTGTTGCTTCCTCTTATTTTGTGCATTATCGTTTCTTTTTGTGAACGTTTTGACGAGCTTTCAACATTTCTTTTTTATCTTTTCCGATTCAACTGACTTCACTCACTGATAATTATTTTGCTGTTTGCTCCAAAAAAAAAAACCGAACGCTCCACTTGGCACGTCAAAACTGCGAAATATCTTTAAACAAAACCACAGTGGTGGTTTAAACTCACAATCAAGGGAAAACACTAAATTCACCAAGGAAAACTGCGAGCGTGGGTATAAGGAAGGAAAATTTTCTCTAGAACGCATAAAAAATGTACAACGGAAACAGAAAAGATGAAACCAAAAAGAAAACAAACGGGCAATACACTTCCAATTCTGATTCACAGTGCCTCGAGGAAAGCGTACTCAACTGTGTTGATTCTAGTGTGCTGCTAGTTGCTGCTGTCCGTCGTGCTGTTAATGTGTATCTTTCGCTGTTGTTGTTGTAGTTTGTATCGTACTAATGTTGTTTTTTTTTCACCGCTGGCGGGAAAATAAGGAAACTAGAAGAAAACAATTGCGAAACGGTCGAGAGGAAAGCAAATGCCATTAGTCGATCCTGTGTGTGATTGTATATATGTGTGTGTGTATGGAAGAGAGAGAGAGAGAGAGAGAGAGAGAGAGAAAGCACCAGAGGAACAAAACTAGCGAATCAAGCATCCACTGCATATTTAGCCTTTACATTTCACGCCATTTCGTGTGTTTAAGCTTCCGTGCAGTTGACTACAAGCACACAAACTGCAGGCGGAAAGAGCAACAGGAGCACTTTAGTTTTGTTTTTTGCCAGATGATGATATTCCTACCACTTTTTATTTATAATTGCCTCAAGTGCAAGCAGCAACTTTACTGCTTCCGGAATGTTGCGATACTAGAGACATAACTCCACAGTTTCTTTCTCCTTTGCACTGGTAGAGTTCCGTAGGTCGCTGTCGTTCGTGCTACGTTGCAGACGCAAAAGAATAAAGTCCATTATCAGCAGCAATGCAGCAGGGTGAAGTTTGTTGCGCGAGTGAGCTTTTAACATGAAACCCTGTACAACTAGCGGAGAAAAAGTGGCTGAATTTATTATCACCATCTGAGGACACGGATCGACAAGGAAAAGTTGAGCAGCACAGAGAAGACGTGTAAACGCTGTAACAGGAAACTGCCCCACTGGTTTTTTTTATATTGTCGGGTGAATCATCTCGTCCCGTGCTAGACTATCACTCGTTGTGTAGTTATTTTATTTGAATCGGGCGCCGAAGCTAACGAAGAAACGAGCTCACACACTTTGAAAAGCTGATGAGCATCATAGATAGGTTGCATAACGGTATAGTAAAATAGAGCAAACGGAAAAGAAAAATACCGATTCATGCGACCGCTACTCACCAGCAAAAAGGAACTCCAATCTAAACTGCACGACGGAGGCCAGGAAGGAGTGATTTGTTTTACAGACGATAGTAAATTCCAGTGCCCGTTGCTTGAGACATTTACCGAAAATTGTGTTATTTAGATCTGGTCTGGCCAGCAATGTGCTCAGCATAGTACTATTCTTGGTATTTTTGCGAAAAGGTAGACCATTTTGTGTCGTTGCTTTGGTTTCGTTAGTGAGTCAAAGTGCCACCGAAGCCAAATGTTGGTAAATTTAATCAACGTGTTGTTGAGCAGCTCAAATACTGGAGGTGCATGGAAAGGCCAAAAGAAAATTGCAGTAGCATACACTTTGATGTCTATTTTTGCCATTTCTAGGTGTTTGAAGAGGTGCCGTTTTTTATCGGCTCTATTTTTTTATGCTAACGCAGCACGAAACGCTGCCTGGGCCAGATTTGATGGCTATACGCTGAACTCGGAAGCGTGCTCTACCTGCTCGGTTCGATTCAGTGGCATATTAACTTTTGTACCGCCGCAGTCACGGACAATCACGTTAGGTCAGGGGGTGGTAGAAAATGGAAGGGGATAAAAGAAAGAAATAAAGCCGTCAGTCCTTGTTGGTAGGCGTTGATCAAAGTGACAGAAATCGATACTCGATAGCTGCATGTTTCGAGCTCAGCACAGGCATGTCAAACGCATACTCGCATGTTCAGGAAAAAGTTGAAATGAAAAACATTCTTACATTGACCACGCACGTGATTTTTCGCCACTTCCTATTATTGTATCTGAATATTGTTAAAATGCTTTTCACTTTTCAATGAATTTGTGCTGTATGAAAGTCAGCCATCATTGTCATACCGACAATCAAAGTTTGCGACGCACATGCGTTTGACACCCCTCGCGTAAAGGATCATTCCTGAAAGCTCGAGCACCAAAAAGGTTCCAGCATTGTGTTGTTGGATCGCAACGTACAACGTTAAGGCATGTCCTCTACATGGTGATCTCGGCAAGTCTACGGCTAAAATGAAAATCACTACAGCAGGAACAACAAAAAAAGTTAACTTTCTTCATAACACCGGCTACTAACACGCGGTAGTGTGTGCCGAGGGTGAACTGAAACGGTACATAAAACGCACGACCTCGGCATCGGCCTTGGTTTATGACTCTTCCGTACGTGTGCACATACACACGCGCCCTCTGCAATGTTTGCAAAAAGGGACACATTTTGTGCAGGACAATGTCGAGGACGTTTGTTGTCATCGGCGTCGGCGTCGTTGTCGTCGTTATGCTCGGTGTCTGTTTCGGAGGAATGGAAAATGATATACGAAAGGTGTTTTATTCATAAGCAGCTCCTTCTTGCATGGACCGTACGTACGGACCGGGAAAGGGTGAGGTGAGCGAGATTGATTTTACTCATATTTACATACGCAGCACGTTAAACGATGCGCACGATTGAAGATGCGTGGCCGTGGGAAAATTTCGAAACCCCTGCGGCATGCAAATGAAATCCCCCGCATTTACACCGGTGGGACGGGCAATAAAAATAAATAATATGCCTACTTTCAACGGGCGGTGGGTGGTGACATTTGTGACTGATTTCTGCTGTTCTAGCAACCCGGAACGCCGTTTGTCCTCACCACCAGCGAACGAAATTGTTCGCCCGAAACGGTGCTGTTTGTGCTAACAGCAAAGCGTGAAGTGTTGCTAAACAATTCGCATGAATTTTATATGAAAACAACATCAATCCTGAGGTAGGAGTATTATTTGCCTTTTATTGCCATGGATACACGCTATACGCGATGGATGCCACAGACGCAGCGCACCCACACGCCTGCCAAACATTTGTACATTATTATCTTACGCAGCAAATACGCCGAAGTAGTCAATTCGCGAGTGGCCAAATCGGTGGTAGGTTGGTGTGTTTTGCAGCGTCACGGAATTACTGCACTGGAGGCAACGATTTCAACGACTCTCTGGCACAATAGCAATGGTAACGCACCGTATGGCCCCTACAACGCGTGCAAAGCAACATTTTTCACCGAAGCCAGACGCGTTCGAATGACGACACTTCGGATGCAATTATCATTATCTAAACGAGGATACAATTCCAGCAGCGTGGGATCCCACCAAATCATCCTATTCCCAGTCATTTCTGCAAACGATCCTATTCAATTGCTGTCAGCCGCAATCAGTTGTTAGTTTACACCAAATTTGATTCAAATCGATACCCTTGCGTGGGATGCGGGTGTAGCATTTGTGAGTGCGGGGCGTTTATTTAACGTGGTGCAATATTGGGTTATTAAATTGATTTACGCAGTGGATGTTTGTCAGCAGCAACCCGGGTGTGATTCAAAAACAATTAAATGTGTATGTTGGAGATTGATTGTGTGTGGCATTTCAAGTGCAAGAGAAGAGGTTGAACATTTTTTTACGGAGTCCTGCACTAGTTTATAGCAAACCTTTATTCTTAGTCTCAAGTATAGTGTTAAAATCGCTGTAAAAACGACAAGGTATTGTGATGTAAAGAAAGATGATGAACAATGTGCTAGCAGTAATATTAGGATTGATTGCAAATAAAATTATCATCGCCAGCACTAGCACTAGTGGCATTTCTTTATGCAATGCTTTGGTAAAGAAACGAGCTAGTATTCTTTTTTATCAAGACTGTTCTATAATTTACATTGATTGTTTTCTAAGCCATTTCATAGTTTTAATAAACTTGTAGCTGAGAACGTCCCAGCTACCAATACGAATACGTACTCCACAAAGCAGTAGAACCCTAAATACTATCTTGATAGAAAACTGTGTAAAGTATTTTAAAAATGCATTTTTACCAACGACACTGGTTGAAAGATATTAAGCAAATTCATAGATCTAAACCGATTAGTGTGAAGCTGATATAGACATTTAGATGATGAGGAAACTAACAAACATACAGACACATACAAAGAAAACGAAAGCTAAAGTGAGAGCTTAGAAAGGTAAGACAGGCGGCGCTAGCGATACTTGTTGAGCTAATGAAATACAATTTTACTAGCAGAACGTGTTAGGCAATAGTTCGTTTATATGTAATAACTAATTGAAATCACATTCACTAACAATTTACAAATTAACTAACCTTCGATGCGACTGAAAGTTGGACGCGGGGAAAGACACTGGAAGGACCTACTAAAAATGAGCCATTTTTTAGAGGTAAATAGCACGATGTAAAATTTGACATGATACTCTCCGATGAGCTAAAGGGAGAATAGACATTTTAGGCACGACGTTCTTCAACCGTACGAATACAGACAATTGCTTGTTTTCATTACAGAATAACAATGTGCGAACAAGTGCACCGCAGCAAAAACAAAAACAAAAACAATGTAAAACGAGCAAACATTTGTAGAAGCCTCACAAATGGTTTGCAAAGCTACACACACCAGCAAATAAAAATATAAAATAAATATAACAAAATACAAACAGAATCGTTAATGCTCTGTAAATTACCCCTCGTCATCATCATGTTTCTTTTTCTTTTGGTTGATTCGTGTTGTCTGTTCAACGAGGATTTTACATTTTACAGCAATGAGATAATCTGCTCACTTTCCCACAAACACCAGTGCCACGCGTTGAGGGCACAATCCACAATCCATCCACCAGCAAGAGGGGTAAGTGCTTCACCCAAATGCACCGTGTACCGTTTTATCCCATCGTCTCCGGAAAGTTAATTGATATTAATCCACTGTTTCGCGTTGTAAACGCCTCCGGTAATGGAAACACAGCACATTAGCATAAATTATTCGATTATCACCCATGCGACCTGGCCGGCGAACGTCATGTGCAGCGGATGTGGACATCACAACACCGAATGGAAGGCTTGAGAGCTGAAGAATGAGAGGTAAAACGGCCGGTGATTGCTCGTGTCCTCGAGTGAGGCGAACGTTAAGGGCAATTGGCGCTTGGTTTACCCTTGCTGAGAGCTCATTAACTGCCCGATGGTCGAAGCACTCGTACAGCAAATGTCCAACTGCTTTCGTTTCTGTAATTAATGCTAATGATTGCTTATCCTCGTGTCTGTCCTATTCCCTGCAGCGCTTTCGCCTCATTCATCCACTTTAACCTGTTGGCCTGCCATAATTGCGAGTGTGACCATTAGTTGTGGGATCAACCTAGTTTCACGAGCAATGTGCTGGTCCTTGCCGTTGCTTTTGAGCCAGTGGAACTAGATTTTCCAGACACGGCTCGTTGACCTTGCGACGTAAATTGTTCTAAGGCCATGGTGAAGTATAGGATTTCTTCTTTCCATATACCATGTAGCATGAGTAAAACCTATAGAAACACTACGTTTAACAACGTTTTAAATAAAATGTATATCGTTGGTTTTTCTTTCGCGAATGGGTAATTTGAATTAAACGCCTGCGCGTATGCAACACACCGCATGGAGCGCACTCTTGCGGAAAGATTGCTAACCGACAGCTAATTCGAATTCAAATATTCTGCGCATTGATTGTCCTACTTTGTTATGCAGAATTTAAGGCTGTGTTAAATGCAATCTTCATGTTATCCTTCGCCTACTAACAGTCGGTTACAAAGCCACAACAAAGTCAAGTTGATCCAATTTGTTGGTTTATTCCAATAGCAATACTACCTCAATTTACCCTATTACTCTATTATTCCATGAAACGAACCTTTCCCCGTCATCATACAACGAGTGTTATTTACCTACTCAAGCCCACGCAGGCTCGGGCACAGAAATACATGGTAAAAAATATTAACAGCAATAACAAAACTAACCCTGGCTAGGATCGTTCCTACGATAAGAGATACATTTTCCTTTTTCTCATCTTTCCGGTACCGCCTGCCATTTGGTTTCCCGGGATTTGTGTGTATGTTTTCCATTTGGGAATCCCAACAAAGGGTCAGCAACAACTATAAGCGTTTGCTGAAAGGTTCTACTGTCACAGGCAAATGCACGAGCGAGTGGGTCGACTCTATGGCGCAGCTGAAGAAAGACGATGAAAATTGATAAAGTTGTGGACGGGCAGGAATTGAAATGAAAACAAAAGTTTTGTTGCTAGTGAACGAAAAAGGAAAGGACATTGTTTTCGAACGATGACACTGGCTGGATAACGCACCTGGCTCTAGCAAAAGAGACGGGCCAGGTGCCATGTACTAAGTGGGATAAACGAGTGGAAGATTTAATTTCGTAGGAATTTTACCTTTCAGTTTGCGTGGCTCTACCTCCAAGGCTCACCTGGCACAAAGGGATGGAGTCAAGCTATTGTAAATATTCTGCACAGAAGGGGAAAAGGACAATATGTACCACTATTACCGTCTTAAATTAAACGAGCAACTTGATCAAAACTGTTTAGATCCAGGGCAGTTGCGTTAGTTATGCAAATCTTTTTCATATTCGGAGTTATACGAGCGTAAGGGAGCTTTGATCTTGCGTTGAACTCTTGCATTCATAACATATGGATTGATTTTGGACCGGAAATGTGACATTTTAAATCGGTTTACCATACAATATCCTACACTCGCACACTCAAGAGTGACTATTCGTCTAAAAGTGGCATCTTGTGCGATACATGTTGATTGATTTTCTATATTCTGTCTAGTTCGCGAAAAATACTCCTTGGTCGTCCGCGGCCAACACAGCGTGGAATGTAAAATATTGGCCAATTTGTCAGACGCCTGACGGGCTTCGCATTGCAGGATGACAATCGATACATGCATGTCCTGGCATGGAACATACACACTACACGTAGAGTGGGTGTCAATAAGTGGAACTCTTGCTGCATTGGACCAGCGGATGCACCGCGTTGCATGCGAACCAGATGTTCCACTTTGTAGATGGGAAGTGTGACGACGGACACACTGTTTGCAGTTGCACTCTAATGGTACGAGCAGCATTTACCCATACCATCGTTTTGCCTCCTTGCAACGTTCATTCTCATCGTTTCGGTTGCAAATGAAATTACAGATGCTTTGCGACATTCGCATCGATGGTGTTTTATAAATTGAAACCAACGATTCTGGTGCAGTCTACAAGCAGTTATGCTGAAGTTATTGGCTATGAGTAACACGTTCACTCTATAAATTTCACAGCTATATTGAACAATTAATTAACGCTCTCTGGGAGGTCCAGGCTAATTTTTCCCATGTGGCTTTATAATGGCACCCATTTCATTGGAATCTTCGTAAATCGTACAAATTGACAGAAATAAGTAACAACTATTAGGTTATAAGGAGCTATCCTGGGTATAGACACTACATTTCTATGAATGGTTTACGAATCCTTACACAAAGAAAAAAGTGAATCACAGTGATTATCCCTACCACCAAACAACTCACCTTGTGTTGAAAATGTATTTTACACTACCTTGATGCGATGGTTTCAATTCAACCGTGTTACAAAACATTCTCTGCTCGATCATGTCATCAGTTGCGTTAATTGTATCCTTTTTTCGCTCCTTTTAGAACATTGTTTACGTTCGCAAAAGAGTGGAAAACAATCCATCAATCGACCGTAACCGACCAACAAGCCACACTCGTATTTGTAACTGAGTACAACCAACATGCCAATCGCAACTAACGCATCCCATCTTAAAGCCATGCCTTCTCCAAAAACGTGTTAATTCGTAGTGAGTAGAAGCAGGAGACGTAAACAAACGAGCTGCCTTCTTAGTCGAATACAGAACTGGCGGCAATTTGGCATCCGGCGCGTCCCGGCGGACTGTCGACGAACGGGTCGACACGGAAGCTGGTTCCTGTTGTACGCAAAACGGGATACATCTTTCAGAACCTGTCGCCGAAATGTTGCGAACCGTATCCGCCCGTGCGTAAAGATCATGGCAGCATGGGGAATGGATTGAATGAAGACATACATCCCTGATTGACTCGGGCTACCTGCGTAATCCGATTAATGCACGCGTTGACGGATGCATTAAAGATGCGTCAAGAAAGATGCCCCTTATACGGTGCGGGATGCCCATGACATTTCCCATGCCCTCTTCCTTTACCGAAAGAGTACGTGCCTGAACATTCTATCATTTAAATTTACTTTCCATTACTGATGAGAGTAAAAATCTTACTGGCTCATGATTAAGTGGCCAGTGTTTCGGTGCTAGTGTGTGATTTTCTCCATCGATTCCCAACGGTTGTCTCCTGATGTCTTTCCCCCTGGAATGTTTTTCGTTGAGAAATAATTTCTATTTCGGAGATGATGAAAACTTTCCGAAGATGAAGATTATTTATTTATTCTTTCCGCTGATCTCACGAAAAGAGGGAGCGAGTCGCGTCAGGAAGTAACCAATATTTCCGAAAATGAAGCAACGAAATGGGGTCGCGAGGAAAGGAAGCACCACTCACTCCCGGCATCACTGTCGGTGCTGCACGATCGAAAGGAAGTAAATCTGCCCGGGTGCGACGGTACGAGGAACGCGACACGGAGGGTAGTCTTGCCACGAGTCTACAGCCAAGGGACGATTCCCATTAATACACTCGTACACATTTGCGACGCATAATCGATGCCAGAAACATGGAAAGGTTTTCCACAATACTCGTGAAGCTTCCCCCGCTGCGGCGGAGCGCACGTGTACCAGCATAATGTTTGCATATTTATAGTAAGAGGAAATATTTATATTTACCTAACTGAGTGTTATTTCAGGCAAACCAAACCTTTCTTTAACCACGCGCAGAACATGTCGATTGCATGTACTTTCTGGTTTGCCGGGGTAAGCTATTGCATCGTCGGTAGCGTTTGCATTCTATGCCCTCTTGCGGTTGGTGCATGTTTGTACCGCTAGAGTAAACTCGTGCGATGCCACAAACCACACGGTGCTATCCGTGCGAACAAACTCGCGCATTGTGTTTGTGTGTGCTCAAAACTCATTTTATTTGCAGGAGGAAAGCACTAAACGGAACGAGCATCAAAAATGTACATCATAACGCTCAAAGCAAATGTACCACAGCATGAACTGACTTCAAAACTAACCGACAAACCGCTAGGGTAAGGCGACAACTCGCATACATTCTCCCCCGGTCGCTGCGTAAAGAAAGAAATGTGAATAAAAAAAACAGTTCCCCATACGATTCAACCAACTTTCAAACGACCTAGTTAAAAGTTTTTTTTTCCTTTTTCCACATCATATTTTCTCCCCATCCACTGGATTGACCCACACGAATGAGCACCAACAGTTAACAGAAAGTACTGCAATACCGCTACTACTAAATAACGTTTCCTATCCACAACACTACGCTGGTTTTGATGAGCGTGCTAACTCTTGCTGGTGAACTTCGACTTCGAGCTTCAATACAGCCAATTCACCTTCCTCCCTTTGTGTTCACATTTGTACAAATATGCTCCGCGCCAGGTGGGACAAATTGATTTTTTATCCCTCATACTTGCTCTTGCTGTTGTCATCTGAAGCCTGACTTTCTCTGGGAATATAGCGAAAAAGCTATTCTACATGGTTCAACATTCGCGGGATATTTGACCTTTTTCCATTTCGTCTTTCATGGATATAACAATCAAAGAAGTTTCTTCCTGAATAGAAAATTGAGAAATTTTTCTCCCAACCACACAGTCACAAGATTAAATGAAAAAAAGTAATATTATTGCGAAACACTTGTGTACATTACAAGTGCTAACACAAGTTACGGTAAGTTTGGTCTGGTCAACCGATTTCAAACCGAAGTTTTAAAATTTTCCGTTACATGACAATGCTTTGATGTCACTTCCATCGCTCTTCATATTGTCATTTATACATGTGCTTTTTACTTATCGATTTCACAAATCAAACACAATGATACCCATAATCCAGCATAGCTCAAATTCAAACAGGCTCGGTCCGTTGCTGGCAAATAAACGGCAAACATGCTACAAAACCACCCGCCGAAACAGCAGCAGTGTACGGGCGTGTCTGTATGTATGGAGCTGCACACATAGCAACTGGCTGTTAAATTTCGTTTTATTAAATCGCTTTCTTAAAATAGAACCTTATATTTATATTATGACGTATCCGCCATCGGGATCGCGACTAGTCGGACGTGCCCAGAGAAGCCTGCCCTAGCGCTAGCCGCGGCCAGCTTGCCAGAAAGACCAGAAGGGAAAGTGGAGGATCGGATTCGGTACGATCTTCCATTTGATCGTGCATTTCTCTCACTCTCTGCGCTACGCTCTCGCTCTGCTCTTCTCGTGGATCGGATGCGTTCAGCTTTTCCCGCACTCTCCGAGGGACGCAAACCAAACGCGGGGCTGGGGCCGCTGTTATTCGCTTGATCGCTTTCCCTCTCGTCCGAGAAGCGCGTCCGGGACTCCTGGGGCGGTCGGCCGCTTTTGCCTCGGTTTATGGATTTATGAAAAACGGCCATCAACCTGCCTCTCCCTCCTTTTCCGGCCTGCGTTTTCGATCGCACCGTACCCATTGCGCAATATGAGATTTACCGTCATAATTTCTCTCGAGAGGATTGATTCACGGAAAGGTGCGCAGTGCGGAGACTGCGGTATGGATGGTTCCGCTTTTAGGAAGGCGGGACGTCGTGGAAAGTGTCAGTGTCCGCTTGTGCGTCTGGCCATCAGCGCACTCGAGGTGCATTTTCACGCACATTCTCATTTCGCACAGAAATAAAGAGGAAAAAACCGTCACCCACACTCACGTCGCTCCTACGTTTGTGGCAACCTTGCCTTCATAATTATCGCCAAATTTACATTCCAAGCCTCAGTGCGCTTGGTCGTGTTTCGTCGACGGGTTGTTGAAAAGCGCTGTGAAAATCACAAAACATTAGAGAAAAATTACCATCACTTCTAACAGGTGGATTAATTGTAGTATTGGGAAAAGAAAAGGAATGCTTGAAAAGATAGCGAAAGCAGAATAAATTAACACGAATCGAGACAATGAATCTCTTTGCTGCTAATAATGATATTGCATTGTCTCCTCCTGAAACAGTCTTTATTGCACAAGTTGAACATGCGAAAATCCATACGCTGTTCATATAGAGCTACGAGCACCGATCAGTGACAATCTCATTCTAATAATACCATCCGCGATGTAAACCAATCGCCTGTTGCCAACGCGCTCTCAACCCTGGTCCGATCCAAATCGAAATCGATCGACCTGCGGGCATTCGTTTCCAATCTTTCAACAAACCGGTGTGCCTATGCGGTATTTTGATGGGTGTTGAAATTTAAAGTAAGCGGCAACGGTTGATCTGCGAACGGAACGGAAAATAATAACAGTCCTGTGGCTCACTGCACAGCTACTCCGAAAAACCAGAGACAGCGAGCACCACGCTGAAGCGAATGGAAATCGTGCCCAGGCCATCAGGCCCGGCCAGCGATCTGGCGATGGAATGGTTTTGTAAACAAATAAACACCGCCGCCCGATCGCACCGCCATCGGGACGGAAGGATAAGGTGAGAATCATAACGAGCGCGCGTTCTCTGTAACACAAAACCCGTGCACGGTCGACCCGGAAAAAGCAACAAAAAAAAGACAACAACACAGACAATCGTCCAGAAGAGAACGAGAACAACGAAACTTCCATACGGCTGCCAACGATGTAAACAAATCGTTCCGAATAATACAATTCACATAAATAATCGACCGAAATTACAATCGCAACATTCTTCTGCTACTGTGTCGTGGTGGAAGAATCCTTCGCACGCCTCAAAGCGATCTTCGACGCTCTCGGGCAGACAATTAGCGGTGCGGTTCGATGGGATCGCGTCCGACCGCTTCCAGCCAACCAACCAGCGTGTCCAGTGTTCAGGGCAACATCATCATCTGCAAAGATTTCACTCAATTGTTGTATAAACAGAGTGTGCTCGAGCTGCCCCGTTTGAGATTGCAATTGAGACGCGGTCCATGATGTAAGCGAAATGCGACGCGTTGAGACGCTTCAGGCGAAACGTGTTCGAACCGTCCGATTCGTTCGGATTGTTATGGACTGAAAATTGGTTACACGACCGTCTTTAAATACGACACACGCGCTCGGCGGGTGAAAACTCCAAACCCTGGAATGGACGGAGAAATACACAAACATAACAGACGTTGGTGCTCGGGTTACGAGCGACGTTCGATTGGCGTGCCATTAATCAACAAATTTATAGATATTCAAACAACCCCGATCGTTGGCAGGCAGTGGAACTTTGTGTTTGTGTTTATTCCCTGCTTAGATCATCAATTTTTCCCCTGCAAGCTATATGCCAGTTAAATGCGAATGAAAGCATTTTTTAAAGTGTGGCCATTGTTTGCACTAATTAAAGGCACCCAAGTATCCTAATCTGCTACACTGGCTGCATTGTTATCCTCTTCACGAAACTATCCCCACAAGCACGGACAAAAGGTAGACCAAAGGGAAACTTTTAATAATATTTGCCCTTACGATCGAAATCAAGAAACCGGCTCGTCTGCCAGCCAACCAGCGGATTCGTTTACCAAAGTTTTACGACCACCGGGAGGGTTTTTGGAAGCACAGTCCTGTACACATTTTCCGGCTTACTGGGTTTTCCAAACTTCAATAAGGGCATTCCCCTCTCTCCCCCCTCCAATCGCTCCCAGTGCGCCCGTTCAGAAGCAATGAAATTGTTGATTTTATTGACCATTGAGTGCGCTGAAAATCGATAAGAAAAACAAACCTCAACAACCGCTTTCGAAAGGCGTATGCGATCCCCTTTCTTTGGAAAAGCGAAACGATGTGCTCTCTGGACTCATAAACCCGCACTCCCATTGCAAAGAGGTTTCGCCTGTGCAGGCCACGCGTCCTCCTGTGGGCCATGGAATATCGACCACCAGCACATGCACACGCAAGTCCGATTTCTGTTGATCGGTTAGTTAGTGAAAACAGTAATGAAGTGTTTATGGGATTGGCTCACGGGCGTAAAGATCATCCCAAAAGCGCCCCGGTAATAATTGCGGAAAATAATTTTAAACCCAAATTTTACGACACCCCATGATTGGGCCCAAGTGAGTGGGTGTCGATCCCAAAACAGGTTCATAAATACAGCCGCTGGAGCAGCCGTGTGTAAGCGCTGCAGTAGCAAACAAACATCAACATGCCGTCGCAGCCGCCCGGTCAATAAAATATTTATGCATAAACGTACGATTTCACGCACCGATTGAACGACACGATATGTCATGTTTTCGGTCGTCGTAAATTGTTTTTCGATCGTTTTTAATTCCTGCTCCCTTGGATCCTTTCCCAACGCGGTTGCCATTTGAAAGAAAAACGTTTTATGATTTGTTTCGTTGTTGATTTTCCACCAAATTCCTTCCCGATGAAGTAATCGTAGCTGAATTGTGTAGTCTATTCAATGCCTAGGAATGTGATCCAACAACGTTGCCTATAATTGTTGCCAATCACTATCCCTTTTGCCCCCTGGCACGAACAGGAAGTACGTCAGCAGTGAATCAGTCCGACCTACGAATGCGACCGACCTCTTACGCTTAGTACATTCGCCGAGCATGACAAATACTTGTGAACTGCAAGGAAAAAAGACGATAAATTTTTGGCCATACCCATTTCCTGATGTGCTGCTTCCCCTCTTGACGTCAGCACATCTGATCGGGTTGAGCCGTGTTTCCACATGAGTAAAAGGGGCAGGACAAACACACACACCTCCGACAGCCAAGTGGCAAACAAGAAACCAAAAC
The DNA here is from genome assembly GCF_943734685.1 of Anopheles coluzzii. Taxonomy (NCBI): domain Eukaryota; kingdom Metazoa; phylum Arthropoda; class Insecta; order Diptera; family Culicidae; genus Anopheles; species Anopheles coluzzii. The sequence continues at coordinate 94,542,350 of NC_064671.1, read as the reverse complement.
TAACACACACCCGAGCTATAAACGGGTCGATCGAGTTGAGTATGTTTAAATTTAAACATGCCTAAACTGAAATTAGACGATAAATTATTCACTTTTATATCGAAACATTTTCGGGATCGTACGGCCGCACCCCGACACCGGTTGACCACCCAGCAGGACGACCGGCCATTGCGTCAGCGGGGCGATTTTGTGTCGATGAGTGAGTTAAAGTGAAAGATTATGTTGGCGAACCTTACCGTGTGTCACTGTGGGATGAATAATCTGCGACTCTCCAAACTGTCACTGTTCAACCCTGCACCCGGTAAATCTGATTGGTTGACAATTCGAAAAAAGCAGTTTCACGCACTCCAGGTCGTTTTGCCGAACAACAAGTGGCATCCAGCAGGAGCAGAACGATCAATGCCGCACGAACGTGACATGAATCAGCAAACGCACAACATTCCAGTTTCCCGCGGGAAATGGTGACCCGGTAGCACCCAGGTGTGGTCGTCGTTTTGCGGTAGGTGTTTCTTTTTTCTTTTACGTTTAATTCTCAATTTGCAAACCACTTTCTTTGTTCGAGAGCGTGAGGGTAGGCAGGACGGTTTTGTTCGTTTTTTCTTACATTTTCTTTGCTTCGCTCAAAACTGTCACCGGGCATGAAACGTTCGAGAATCATCTGTCAACAGATCGCCACACAGGCCGTAACGTTGCGTTCGCGCCCACACCCACACCGGGATGGAAGATTACTTAGCTGTTTTTAGAGGTCCTCCTGTTCCATGCACCTGGGCACTGAATGAATGACAGAGCGGACAGTGGAAAGGGGACGGGAATTATTCGTACGAAAATGGTGGACAATTTATTGAACTGCCTGACACAATTCGGCAAACCAGAAGAGATCGTCCGGGTGTGGTGGTGTCGGGATGCCAGTGAAGACAACATGCTGCAGGGTGGCCCAAACCTTGGACCACATCGTAGAAGTAGATATATATGACCATTTCGTGTCTTTCGCCATGTCATAAATGCTCCCCCTCCATGCGATAGGATCAGCAGACGGGCGCCAGCATCATACAAATTATGATCAGCGTGATAGAAGAAAAGGACGGCTGAGCGAGACGGTTCGAGAGGGAGGGGGGATTAAAACTACAACCGTCCGTTTGAAATGATGTGTTGACAGATTGCAGGTACAATGATTGCCCTCGTTCAAGTGCACCTTCGCTAGGGAGAAGAATAACTCTGCTGTTCATCGTCGCATTACAGACGTGTAGAAAAATGTTATTTTTCTTCCAATTAAAATGCTACCGAGTGGTACTTCGTTCGTGGAAGAAGCATGTTGCAACCTGAGCCACTTTGATGTTGGTAAAACATAAACAGGAAAAGGGCACTGACAAAATAAGGATGTCATGCAGACCAAAGGCCTAGTGGACCGTGTGCAATGTTTATCAGAGCAATGTTATCGTAAAAAAAGATCAAAGACCTGATGCAGACTACTCCACAAAAAAAAACGCTTCTACAGGATGTTAATGTAATAAAATTTACTTCTCTAGCTGTTTATAAAGTACCATCAAACAATAGAGCGTCTCGTTGCACTCGTTGCATACATCTAATGCCGGCGTGGAATGGTTGGCCCCTTTTGCCAGTTTTCACGCATAGAAATGCATTCATACTGAGTTCAAAAGCAACCCATCTCCATCAGACACTTGATTGTTTTCCAATAGTTGCCTGCCAAGGTATTTTCACGGATTTCTCACACCTCCCTGTACGCATTCTCTCCGGCCATCGACTGATCTACGGAGTGGCTCAACATCTGTCTGTCTTGCTCCGCGGCAGTTAGCTTCTGCCGCGTGTCAGCCGCATGTGAGGGCGTCGCACTCGCTCCAAGCAGTAGAAGCCGGCACGCGGAGTCCCCATACGGCAGATGCCCCGATACGCCTCGTGGAATCGTGGGTGAAGACAAGTGTTAGTGTGTCGATGGTTTATAATTAATACGACGGAGCAAAAACGGGCGAACGAACGCGCGCGCGCACGCGACTCGCTCAGCGAAAGGTACATTGTGGCCATCGTTCCCTGCGCGCACATTCATCGCGCACGTACACGCATACACACACACACACACACACACATACACGCATGCTAAGAAGACCCTCCTTCCTACTCCCGCAGGCAAAAGACACCTGCATCGCCTTATGTCTCAGGGCAATGGAGTCGACGCTTGTTGGAGAAAAGACGTTCGATTGGAAAAATCGGAAGAAACATTTTCCTTGTCTTTCCATCGCTGTCGGGTGTGTTCAGTTCTTTGCGTAGCGTCACCGTGAGATGTAGTCGCTCTTGGTACCGGGACCGGATCTAGTTTCCGGTAAATGTTGCCACGTATTCGCGATCTTTACCGACCCGCGTGGAAATTGTGTGCGTATTCATGTGTTTGTGTGGGTGTACTTGTGAAAAGATGTTGAGCAACTCGTAGTTTTGCGTGTGATTAAATATTCAAAAGGGCCCGTTTTCTTTTCGCATCGCATTGACAGCAGCGTTCGGTTCAGTGCAAACTTTTGATGAAGGTTACCAAGTTACACAATACACGCCACATCGATTAGAACCCTTCCCGCAACGCTCGGCCTCAGCTCGACCATGGCTAGTAGATAAACGTTGCGTTCAGTGCAAAGTTTTCTTTCATAGAATATGCTGCGAAAGTGACAGATACATGGTCGACACGAGCCAACTAAAGCTAGAACCTAGAAAGTTTGTTCGTAAAACATTTTTCCGGGGTATCGGAGAGTTAACACTGCACGAAGTAGCAAAAAAACGGACCAATTCCCTTGGAAATGATCAAATCATGCCACAACACGGATCGAACCATGTCCCATGTGATGAGTAAAAAAAGTGGAATTAGAGAAACCCGTCGAGAACTTTGCAAATTTTTCCAATGCCACACTCCAAGGGTACAAGTCGTCAATTGAAGAAGGTTCTCCCTTACAGAACTTTTCGCGATAACTTGGTAAGTGTAGTTTTTCATGAAAACAGATCGTACTATCGATCACTCTGTTCGAAAAGTGCCTGTTCGATGCCCCATCCTCCATTCGATCGGGGTTCAAATCGCCAGCAGCGTTCCTTGAGATCATCATCTCAAAAATAGACGATCATCGATAAAATCGAACCACAGCGCTATTTCGGGATCCGGGCACGGGAATCTTTCACTTTTGTTTGATAATTCAGAAAACCAGACGCTTGCCAGTACCCCACCTCCCGACAAACGAGTACGTTTGCTTACACAGAAAGTGCTCCAAAGTGAGTGAGTGGCTGGCGATTGAATTTCGTTTCACGCCCGGTCCGCTTCCAATGTAAACACATACACCTAAACACTGCACTAGGGTCATGTCTGCTGGGCCCTCGAATCGATTTAGAATCTTTTTTTTAATGTGACGGACGGGAATTGGGAAAGAACGGAGCGGGGAAAAATTTAAACAGTACAACCGTACCGCTTCCGCCATTGGAATGGATTGGAAAATATCATTTAACTATTTACAAAACCATAAAAAGACATTGAACCGGTATTGGTAGCTCACCAGCAATACCGTTTTCAAATAATGCTTCAATCGATTACATGCTATATGCAATCTATACAGGAAAAAAGGGTTTTAGTATAATGGCGTCGTTTCCAAATGTTCCAACCACAAACCAATTGTGTTGTTCAATCGACTTGCGGTATAATAGCTTCAGATAAAACAGATAAAATTTGCACCATAACACTACCGCAATATGGCAAAATGTGTTTCGATTAAGGAGTTTCAACTCTCATTTCAAAGTCTTTTTCTCGACCTTTCTTTGAAGCTGAACGAGCTCGATTCGAAGAAACACTACACAGTTTATCTAAAATATGCAACGGCACAATTCCCTCCACTTCAACGAAGCCGGCGCGCGCCTACTGAAATGTTTGCGTTTGGGTCGCCAGGATTTAGTAGCTCGTCGTTAGCTTAATTAAAAACCAAAAACCCATCCCATTAACACCCCTGTAATACGACGACAAGCCGACCCGTGGGTCTTATTTTCTGTGCTGCAGGGACTGGTTGCTTCATCAACCGCTTGTCGAAGGCGCTAAAATGACCCGTGGGCAGTCGCGATGACACCTTTCCATGAAACGTGGAAAGAAAGTGGCTACATTGAAGCTACCAGCGGCTGTACTGCGTAAATGCGTGCCCGCTAGCACGTGCCCTCCGTGTACTTGTTGAAGTAATTCATTAGCGCTTAACGGAAGATTTACCATTCGCTAGAAATCTTACACCCCATCATGACCCTCGCACACTCCACCCCTGACAGCATCCGTTTCTGAGCCGCTTGGCCGCTGAGCCAAAACGAGTGCCAGAAATTGAACCGCTTCAAAGAAATGGCTCGACACATTCATGCAGTGCCCGGCAGGGTTCAGTAAACGGTCGCAACAAGAGAATGGAGATTGTTTGTGCATTCCGGCACAGTGCGCGCACGTCGAACGGCACCACACACACACACACTGCATTCCAGTGCATTCGATAGTTAATGGGGTTTTGGCATATGTTTTTCAACGTTCAAAAAGAAGGAGCTGAGTGGGCTTGTGTGTGAAATGCGCTCATTTTTGGCATAAACAATATCACCCAAGCGATCAGTCATGCGAACAATAATGCATATCGGTGTAAAAGAAGCTCTGTCCCGATTTTGCATTCCCGAAAAGCTATTTTTACTTACCCCATTCAAGCAAGCATAAACATCCGCTATTCGTTTACCTCAACTTTGTACAAATTTTGCTGAATGTATTTTTTTGTTGTCCCTACACTCATGATATAAATGCAAACCACTCTTTTATCCGGACGCTGTTTTCAGCTTCCATCGAGCAGAAGCAAACCTCTCGCAAAGCATTTCCATTTGTTCCTCAATTAGCTCTTAACTTCTGCCATGTTTGACTTTTCCTTATACAGCGAACGTCGTCCTGTGACGTTGATGAAATGTTAATTAGTCTTTCGCCTATCGCTCAGCGCGAATGTTGCTTTCATTGATATTTTGCTCACACTCTAGCACGTTTGCTGCTTCCCAATTCGAAAAACAACCAGTACTATCTTCCGTTGATTGTGCAAAGAGTTTATTTTTCCTACGCCTGTTACTTTCACGCGCTTTATGGCTACCCAAAACAATGCTCAAGTGGTGAAGCCGAACAATGCTGGTGGCACTTACTGTGTGTAGTGTTTGGAGATAGAATCGTAAGAAAGCTTAGCGAACGGTTCAAATTGCACATATTTATATAATGAAGTTTTTTGCATCAACAAACTTGAACAAGTATTCAACAAGTGAAGCACTTTTTTCATGTATCCGCTTTGTTCTCTTTTGGAGTGGAATTTTACATTTTGAGCACAGTTTATAAGGGTACGTAATGTTGCAAAAGTTAGCCATTGAAAAAGGGAATTATTTTTTGGAGTTTTGCTGTCATCTTTCAAGCGACTGTTGAAGTAGTCAATGTAGATGTCACACACAGGCCACAGGATCGAGGCGAAATTAGCACCATGTAAGCAATACTGCATTGTACCATAACTTCTCGGAAACTCGCGGCTCCCATCGGAAGCATCCCCTAATCTGCTCCATTTCGGCTGTCATGGACAGCTGAACATATTTTCTTACACACTCTACTCGCTTCTCACACACCGAACGCCGGAATGTGGAGTCCCTACACATTATACACAAGCTGGTAACAGTGGAAGCATACCATCCTCGCCAAGACGATGGCGACAGCGACGTGTTGCATTTTAACAAGAACAGCTCCAGGTTGCACTTTCTTTTAGGTCACCGAATATTTCTCGCCGCTTATTCATAAAGCCAGCCTCTGTGAGATTAACGCCACCCCACGCACTTTTGACTCACCGAGGAAGCGCACAGGACGTGTGTTTACCGGCGCCACTCGTACGCGGTCCGGATCCGGCACCGGCATCGGCTACCGGTGGTGGGTTTAAATCAAATTAAATTGTCAGCTGCTTCGAGGTGACGATGAATGTTGCTGCAGTTGCCGTCGCTGCATTTGGCGACTTTGTGACCGAATGATGCAGGGCGTGTGTTTGTTTCATTCCATTACGAGGTCAACATGCTGTTCGTGCTTGTACGTGGAACCACACACACACACACATACAGTCACTAACATTATACTCCACTACACTAAGGCAAATGAAATTCGCTTCCAAGAACGACACATGATACGCGCGTACTCGAAATTTGTCGTGTTAAGATGACAATTCTTCTCGGGGTTACTTTAATCAGAGAACTGTTCCCTTCTCTCTTGCATCCGTTTCTGTTCGCCCGCCCGGTAAGCACAGCTCCATTGTGAATGAACCGTCAACGACCAGGCGGTCTCCATCGCGGTACCAGGCGCCTCCACCAACCAGCATCCCATTTGCACAACGACGACGACGAAATGGCACATGGGAATGGGAACTGTTCGTATGAATGAATTACGGATGATTTGCTGCTGCCGGTGGCTGATGTTACCATTCTTCTCAAATTCTTCACGCTCGCAGCTGCCGTCACCGCAGCAAGACGCTTTTTGTTGGAAGGGTTGGCAGTGTGACAAAAACAAGCTAGAAAAAGACAGGCTTCCCACTCGCATAAATGTAGGTTGTGGTTTGAGCACAGTGAATGGCAGCGTTCTGTGTTTTCCAATAATTTTATGGTAAGCTCTCCGTTTGTGTGACAACTTTCACCCATATGACAACCATTGCTGGGTGTAAACGTCTGGCTAATAATTTGATCAGCACGATGGCGTTTCACCTTCAGTCATTGAACTCTATTCCTGACACTCAGTGTGATAAAAAAAATATATCAAATACAATATTCTACTATCCTTCTATATTCTTACGATCATGTTTTCTTACTGTAGTATGTCTACTTCGCATAACTAATTGAAACACACGAGAAGAGCACTCTTACCAGCCGCTTGACCAATGTATTCGCTCATTGTATTGTTCCCATATCCTGACAACCTGAAACAAAGCATACATCAAAATACTATAGGTTTACGTTAGGTGTCTCGGGATTTGTCCCCGATATCCTGCAGCAAATGGTAAATTTCGCCACCAATTCCTTCTATCAGTCCCGACCAATTTCTGCCGAACTTTGTCGGAAGTTTTTATGACAGCTGTCATACCGTACAGCTCGTAGCTCGTATCTTATCGACAATTCACCCTTCGGGGACACGTGACTCAACGAGGCGATGCGAATTTCCTAATCTTCACACAATTACCGGCAGTGTGAAGCTTATCGCAGCCGTACGGTACCTTCCGGGCGTTCTCTTCCGGGCCAAGAAGGAGCGCTTGAAGCAGGAAACCACGGTTTATCGCCACGCAACGACATCATAAAGCGACGTCAAATCGTAAACATGAATTATGATGATTCATATTGTATTTTCTTACACTGGTCGTTGGTGATGCGGTAGCAATTTTCGGAGCTCTTTTGGCATATCACCACCGAAGCAACAGTGCATGTCGCGTATTCTGCGCTGTTGTAGCTCAGCACGCTAGGCGATGTTTAATAGTTGCTTCGTGCGCTCATAGGTAGTCCAGTGTAATTCACATTTATTGTCATAGTTTAGGCGAATCATGCTGCGGCGAATGCAGGTGATAAATATATTTAAAATTGGTTTCTCTGCTTTCATATCAATCTTTGTTGTGCAACTATTTTCTTTGTTTAAATTGCACAATTGAATTTATTATACTTAAAAATTAGACTTTCAATGGGTGTACACTGAAGCGAGGAGCCATAGTTATTCCTATAAAATATAAATCTTAAAAACAGTCTGCGACAATTCGTACCTGCCTGAGGATGGTTGAAATAACTGGGCCATCGCAAATGGTCAGCCACTTTCCATTTACATTTATCTGCCCTCAAACAAACAAAAACAAACTCTCAAATACTTTCCTAACGGAAGATGGACAATAAGAGCTGCAACACCCATTCGTACGAAGCTTGGCCATAAATTTTCGCTTAATGGAAGACCATTTTTTGCACGTTGCAAAAACGGAGTCTAAAACAAAAACCAGTGCAAAAAACAAAACAATTTCCAATCCATCCTGCAAGCAAAAAATGAAAGAGGCAGTTATCTTCACGCCCCGAAACATCGAGGACAAAAATAATACACGTGAAATGTACGCCACGCCAGATAAACCATCAACATTCCTCAAGCAAATCCGGTGTCTGTTGTTCGCGTTTTTCATCAAACGCCAAATAACCTCGATGAACGAGAGAGAGAGAGAGAGAGAGAGAGAGAGAGAAAGAGAGAAAGAGAGAAAGAGAAAGAAAGAAAACGCGAGAAAGAGGAAAGAAACACCACCAACAAGCATACGCTTTAAAATTGGACGACTGTTAAATGCGGGTGAATAAAATGTAGCAAACTCGTTGGCCGTCCCACGGATACAGGAATAATCCAATTTGATTGCAGTTCGCTCGACGGTGCACACGGTCACTCGCCAACGGTAATGCAAGTGCTCGTTACTGTATGCCCTCGAAAGAGAATATTAAGAGAGCTTAAGAATTCCCTGATTGGCTGGCTGGTCATGGCTGGTAGGAGGCAAAACAAGCGTACTTTTCACTACGCATCGTGAACGCGCATAGCTTCCACGTTCAAAAGTGGCATCAACGGAAGGCCAGAGATTGACTGACTCTCAGAGGCGGAGGGAGAAAACCAACAACAAATCCTTTCGATAGATGGTAAACAGCAAAATCAATCTGAAATGTAAATGGAGCGGAAAATGTTCACTCTGTTTGCGATCTGTTGTACCATCACGGATTCCCTCACCCCACTAAATGCAATCGCATCGGTTGCATTAGTGCATCAAGTGCGTACACAACCACCACCACGTGACACAGAGTTGAGCAGTGAAATTGCGTAGACATGATTCAATGCTTTCCTGATCGGCGGTTAATTTCAAGCGCTTTTCCGATGCGGAAATGTACACTGTCAGCAAGGAGCAGGTCTGTTTGCACTGTGTACAGATTCTCCTACGCAGCCAGCAAAAGCTATCTTGACGAACGCATCGCTGAAAGGCTCTTCAGCTCAAGCATCCAAACGTTTGCCTTGCCATCTTTGCCTCGTTTTTTGAAAAATTCGTTCGAGCTCAACTAGAGAATAAACGAAAATCCCTCAGCTTGCTCTACTACGGAAAGCGACATTCTTCTGCTTATCACTCCATGCAATGATGCCTCCGTTAACAACTTTCCACGTGACCGTGCAAGCACCGTTTGGCACCGTGCAAGCCTTTGGTTGTCTCTGTTCAATCCATTCGAATGCACAACAATCACGCATCAATAAATTTCGCCTGCTGCTTCATTCGATTGATACGAAGGAGAAGAGTATTTTCCACAGTCTTTCATCGCCTTACACACATTCGCTGTCCGGGTGCAAAGCCAGCCATACCCATTGCCCTGTCGGTTGCCTGCGGAGACGCTGCGGAGGCGAGATCGCGTTTCAAAACTTATGACAGCCAACCCATTTGCAGCGATCGTTTCCAGCAGCGCTGCCGGAGCACCGCACATTGAACGGTGGAAAGGTGGGAAATTGCCAATAACGTGCGGTTCCGAACCGTGTGGAGAGGTGGCGTCGCTCTATTACCTTACCAATTGACGAACGACGCCGGTTGGTTCGGTCACACGATACCAACACTTCCTTGTTGGCACCGTTTAATGGACCGGCAGTGACCTAATGTCGGTAGCGGTAGTGATGGTGTTAGTGGAGGCGTACGTGTGAATCACACCAAAACCACCGCACAACCACATACGTCGGAAGCTTACCGGTTGGGCAGTGGTTTGAGTAGCATTTTCCCTGGTGTTTCGGTTTCCTTTGATGCAGTTTGCCTTTGTGTCAAATGGCAGACGATTGCCCCAACGAGAGCGAAGATGAAAACGACGATGCCGACGACGACGACGAAAACCACAACGATGGAGGTATTTTCTCACCAAAGATCAAACATTTGCCGAAGCAATGATAGCAAACAAAATATTATTGTGGCAAACACCGTGCCAACGATCCCGAACGGCGTATGAAAGGGCACACGCAAAGGAAAGCAAAGTAGATTTTTGTGATAATTTATTTCATTAGGAACGGAAAATAATACCTCTTCCGCCCGCCGTCATCCTAACAGGTCCGAGCAAAGTGTTTTTATATCTGCTTCCAATTAGTCGCAAAACTCTTTCCTACTCCACATTTCCGTTTGCTTTCACTTATCTTTGCTTCTCAGCACACTTACAAAAACAATACGCAATCATACAGGGAATATAATTGCCGTCCATCAGCTGACACCAATCGGGCACGATTGCCGACTGCTATTAAGTGCAATGTAATCGATTTATCTTCCACCGCTTATTCCTTTTAATGGATTAACGATCCATCCCAATCAAGCACGACCAGACACTTTCCCGGCGAGACCTTCCCGCACAAACACCGAAACGATCGCGTCCCCCGTCACAAGTTTCACATTAATCCCACCATCATATTTCGCATCCTTCAATGACTTTGCTTACGCTTCCAAGAATCCAAAAGCAAGGAAACTCTTCTCCGTCGAACTTCCGCCGCGTAATAAATAAGACAAACGACTACAGCTCCAGGACGCGGGCCCGATTCGGTCCGGGAAACGTCATCTACATTCGCTAAGTGGCTCATCGCGATAAAAAGCCTTGCTTTCGATGTTTTTGCTGGTGAGGCAGAGTCAGGGAATTAAATCGCGAGTATCACACTACCGGGCTATGCAATGGCAGCTAATCCAGTTCAGTAACTGAGTCACACACATACACACGTGCGTGGTAAAAAACCCCATCGCTACCACCAACGCTCCTATCAATAAATCTCCATCGACTGCTTCTTGATGGAATTTCTTCACCATCCTTGCTTTTTGCCACTTTCTTCAATTTACCAACAGAGATGTTTTGCATGTGTTTATCGATGGAAGATTAAATTGCTTTCAATCGTTTATCGGTTTTAGGAAGCAATAAAATTGAATTACTCCGGCAACTCGTGTACTATTCCCTTACTCATTGTTTGTCCTTCAAATGGTTTGCTTAAAAGGATTCCTTGTATCAAAAATTTCAAGACATTTAGGTGTTGAACAGATTCATTTTTGAAAATTTTAAATAATGTTATATAAATTCATACCTGTGAATCTATAATTTATCTTAAGGCGTTCACCAATGCCAGTTCAAATGTATTTTTTTACATTCCGACTCCAATTTAATGATTTCCCAGTAGAAGGTTTCTGTAAGATACGTTTTCTGCCTTCTGCTGAATTCCTAACGAAGTGACAAACGATTGGGCGCGTTACGTCGATGGTTTGGAAAATGAGCGATTGCCGTTTTATAAACAGCGAACCGACGCGCTTACATCGTTTTCCCTCGGCCTGGTTCTTTACTAAAACCACCACCAGCAGCAGCAGAGACTGCAAAGGCTTGCCATATGTGTAAAGGCTCACACTGAAGTAAAAAAACACCACTCTACAAACACGATCACCCAGCAGCAGCAGCAGCACCAGCAGCATGCAGAAAGGAACCTATCCATCACGACAGAACGTACAGCAATAGACACAAATCTCGCCTCGAAGCGTGGCCCACTCCCGTTCAGGGTTTCCCGCTCTAACGAGAAGGCATTGCTCGCTTCCTTCATAAATAAGCTATAATCGCACCGGAGCCTGACCGGGCGCGCGTATTGCAGCGGGAACCACCCCCGGGTGGTTGCTGAAACCACTCCATGCCATGAATCATTAGACACGGAATCCTTTCACTCATCCTAATTGACTCATTAATTTCCGGGCAACTTTTCACCACCTTCGGTGTGCGTTTCAGCGCGACGGAAAGAACAGGTTCGGGCGACACACTGCTAACCACAAGACCACAAGGCACGGATCGTGCCTTCGCACGCCCAGGCCGATCGATCGGCCAAGTGCTGCCACCGCAACAAACGCACCAGCAAAGCAGTTCAGCCAGCTTGCGCTATCATACGACGCACCGATTTGTGTCCATTTCGATCTGACATCTGATGGCGCAAATCCCGATCTAGCAGTTTGCGAAGGCAAAAAACTCAAGTTTAAAACCGTTCGCCACTGTTGAGCAGCGCACAGAAGGAATAGTGATGCGGCATCATATTTCTTCGACATTCACTTTAACCCTGCCCTGCCCTTGCGCCGGCTTGTCGCTCCCGCTACCAACCATTTTCCATAAAATACCGTGTCTCACCAGCCTTAACCACCCCTTTCGGACAGCACTACACTTGCCCCTGTGCACACGCATCCTGGTTGGCTTGAGGAGCTATTTTTATTCGCCACTGCCACAGTGCTGATTCTTCAAAACTCTCCTTCCTCCATCGCTTTTGCCTGTCGCTTTTCATAAGTCGTCTTTCTTACTCGGAAAAGTCTGCTCACAATTGCCGCTAGGTTTTGGTGAGTCTCGTTCTCTCTCTCTCTACGTCTTTCTCTCTCTATCTCTCTCTCTTCACAGAATCACACACACACAGACACACACATCATTTTCCACCGGTTGTTTCAAGTACATGACAGAACAAATTTTTATTTGCCAAAACGATCGTTTTGACTGTTGTTACGCTTTCCGCCCAAGCCAGCAACCAGCCCACTAGGTCGGCTCGATCGCCTTTTCTTTTTCGTAATTTCAGTATTTCTTCTCTTTTCCCGTTTCCAACCCCTATTCCACCAGAGTTTGCATTTATGTTTTGCTTGGCTGTCAGGGTTTTTGTACATTTTACGTTACACAGCCACGATTAATGGTGACGAGCGGACGGGCTAACGTGTGCGTATGCCAGGAATGTGTGTATGTGTGTGTATGTACGCAAGTGTTGCACGGTCCGATCAGGGCTTTGCCACTGGTTGCTCGCGTCTCGTACCGCTCACGGTGGTTGGTGAAATTTTGCTGTACGACAAATTCCAACAATTCTAACATTATCTTTGTTTTTGCTTCGTTTGTTGAACAGACCAAATTTGGAGCTTTTTCTCTTCGAAAGAAATGGAAACCAATGTTATCTGGTCCAATTTACGTTCCAATTGATGTGGTTGTCGGTTTGGCTCGACCTTCATAGAGCAGGCGAAACGATGACAGCTTCTATCGCCGTTCGGCCCACGTTCGAGACCGATGGTACATAATCGGCTTAAAGGGAGAGCGTTTCGAGTGTTTTGCGTTTTTAAAACAATCAGCAGAAAACCTTCGTAACACAGCCAAACCCATTACCGGTAAACTGGGCTTACGTTGTACAATGGTCGCTGTGTAAAGTAAAAAAATCTATTTGTTAAATTGAAACCCTTTATCCTTTGTTAGTAAAATTTGTTTATTTTTTTCTCTCTCTCTATCTCTCTATTACTTCAGAATCACATCATGGAACAAAATACTATCAGACAACATTTGGTAAGAGCTTTTTGCATGCCGAAAATTTACTATTTTCAAAAAACCTTCAAATCTGTACACCGTAAGTCTAGAAGGTGAAACTCATCAGTAGTATGATTGTGACAAATTGAAGCGATATTTATGGCACGTAAAACGACAACAGTTACAACCATTTCTTGCCATGCGCTCCCCCCCGTAGAACTGGCCCTAATTATCTATGCATGTACAAAACATTAAACACACCAGCCGGCACTACGACCAACAACCGCTCACAGCACAGTTCGAGATTACAGCAAGGAACCGTATCATTAAATGTGACACCATCGGCTCCTGCTGCCATACAAGCAGTGTGTCGTCGGTGAAGCAAGATCGTTCTCTAATGAGCCGTCAGATTTTCGTACACGATGCTCGTAGTGGTGGAGGGTGGCGGCAGCTGCGATACGTGATACAGTTGTCACTATTGTGTACGCACCGTGCAGCCAGCCAACAGAACAATGAAACGCGAGTCCCAACATTAATTACGATTATTAAAAATCATTTGAGCGTGGTAATCAAAATTAAAACCAACTGCCATAAATTTACACCGCAAACTCGACCGCCAACAACCCGAAGTCTCGACACACTGGCAGACGAATTCCTTCGTGTGGCCGAACAGCTTGCTTCGCCGGTCTCCCCGGCCATGCTTCGTCACGGACGACTGCAGTGATTCTGTTTGTCTTTTATATCACCCGAGACAGGCCCGAGGGTCGTCGCTGTTGGTGGAGTCTTTTCGGCGAAGGAAACAACGGACGGAACCACAGCACCATAAAACCCGAGACACGAAAAGTGTCCCACACCCTCCTTGTAGGTGATGTTTTAATTTCCGAGATTCCACTCGCACGCGTGCCTACGGCCAGCGACGACTCGTTTGAAATTGAATACACCATATACCGGTGGCCACCGGGAACAGTTGCCACGAACACGTCCATCCTCAGCCAGCGGTGCACGCGTCTTTCGGGGCGGTTGAAAACAATTGATGTCGAAATGATGACGGCTGGTATTCTACACCGCATCATCATAAATTATCCACTCACATGGTATATCGCACCGAATGAACGCCTGTGAACGGAAACGTGGCAAGAGACTTGTTCGGAAAATCCGCCCCTCGTTTGCAATGGTGCAGCAGCATGACAATACAATCGCGCTTCCTGCCTCGTCGATCACAACGGGAGAGCTGTTCAATAAATTAAAATTAAAACATCGCTCGACATGCTTCTCCCTTCTTGTTTCGGTCGATAGTTTCCACTTTCTCTTTTAAGCAGTATGTGGTGGGACAGAGTGCTCCTCCTATGTTTTCCCTGCGAGGGCCCACAGTGATGTGACGTGGAATTAAATAAATTCATTCTTATTTACCCTAATGGCGTTTGGGAAAATCCGATCAATGCTGTCACTGGTGTTAGGGTGTGGTTTGTCAAGGGATTTGGTCCGAGCATCCGGGAAATCCGGTGCATCCGCATCCAGGTGGGGGAGTATTCAATTATCCATCATTATGTCAAGCCATAATTGATGCGGTTTGGACTGTGGACATCTACATCTACGGGTGCTGGTAGTTGGTAGCAGTATGAAAGACAAGAGAGCTAGATTTCGAAAAGCAAAATCATGTTCAAGACAAGATTCAATTAAGAACTGATCTATGTGCTCTGCATCAAGCACGTATGTTACACACAAAGAATCATTCAATAGCTCACTCTGATTTTAATTGCTAAAGTCCAACGATATCTCAAACTTGTTGTCAGTCATGTTGTAAGGAGATAATAATCAATTATGCTTGCAATACAGTCTCTTAATTCCTTTGAAATGTATGCTATGCTTCACATACTTAACCCAAGAAGCTATTGAAGCACTTAACCACAAAAGAGTCTGCTTGTTCACCTTGTACGCCACTTGATACCATCCCAACAGGTGGACCCAACTCGGCTAATCTAAATAAATCGACCACCAACTGAGAGCTTTTAAGCCAGTTTACCAACATGAGAGCTTACATGTCGTTGCCGAATTTTGAAAGGGTTAAGAAATATTACCCCCTAAAACTTTATTTTACGCTTTGTGTTTTCTTTTCCTCCTTTCCATCCCTCGCCATTCCGGTTTTCAATGTCGCTAAGATTTGAGGCGTAACACCAAAGACAAGTGCAGGATTTCACTCCCACCACTTTGCCTTCGCCTTCCATCTGACGTTCGATGAACATTCAGCACGTTTTTATTACCTTCTTACGCTCCACCTCACTGCACGGTGGTGGTGTTGCAAAGTGCTGAAAATTTTACCTCCAAACAGCTGCAACTTTGTACGGCAACAGAGCATCGGAACGCGGCGGGATACATGCTCGCGACTGTCTCCAGAGGACGAGCGACGGGTGGCGTGCGTTCGTGGTGGGCGAAAGAAAATATGAGGCATCGTGGTACAAGGGCAACAGTGGATAGAAAAAAACATCCACACCACAAGTCGAATGAGGAAAACAAAATATTGCGTACGCTTGCTGTAGTCGCGATACTGTACAACTGATGGTGAAACAGTACGATAGTGAAGCAACAGCAACGGAGAGGCAAAACAAAACACATCAGCAGCTGCTCCTGAACAACACTTAAAATTTATTGTTATATGCCTTGCTTTACTCCTCGAGCGTTGGGGCACGGGAGCGGAGGGGCGGCCAGCGGCTCTACCGACGACAACCCGATCCGGAAGCACGTCATCGCACGCAAGTGCCCATCCCCGAGGGGGTCTCGGGCCTATCCCTTTCGAGCAAACCTTCTCTAGCGGAGGATTGGGGCGATGCCCCTTGTGAGGAGGAGTACACTTTATTTTTACTGTCCCCACTGAACTATCGCTCGCTCGACGTTTGTCTTATCTGCTTGGCTCAATAGTCACCGTTGGGACTGGGCGTGGGTTTGAAGAAGGCTGAAGCTTGTAAATTTCGATGACTTTTCCCTTCTCTCCGGACTGCCTTCTTCGACAGCGCTGAGACCGTGTACTGAGGTACGCTTGCTCCTCATACTTGAGACAATGACCTCTGCTCTGAGTAGTTGGAAAAGGAGAAAAAAGCACACAGTAGTAGCAACTCGGAAACAGCACCCTTAGGCTTCACCGGTTCGAACAATGAATGGACTAAGATATCCTTTAACCGACTCTACAACACTCCCCCAGACCCGTTCTACCGCACCTAAAAGGATAGCTTTTGTTCCTGCTTTTATAGCAGAGATTTTTTGTTTGAAAACAAGGTTAAAACATTTTTACGCACTTCATACAAAACCACACCAGCTCGAAAGGGAAGAGAACATCACTCTCCCTCCCTCCTTCCTCCCTAAACACAGAGCTGGCAATTGCACAGATAAACGAATCGTAGTCCGAGGTGCTAGACCCTCACTCTTTATCGAAACCTCTACTACGTCAGTCTGAGCAGGGTTGCTGGAAGTTTATGCCTTTACCTTCAATCAAAGTGTCTGTGAAGATGTGTGTGAGTGTGTGTGGGTGCAGGATTGATGGGCTTGAATCCGTTTGTTTTACTTCTTTTTTTCGTGTATTGCGTTCATTTTGGATACGTGAACCTTTGCATATCCTAAACTAAAACCAAACAATCACCCCACGCAAACGTGGGCTTGTGGGAGATCTCAAAGGACATGCCAAATTATGGAGGTCTAATGGAGCCCTACTCATTAAAAGCAAAAACTTTGGGGTCACAGATAAAGTTATGCCCTTCATCTAATCAGAGCATTGCTTTACGAACGTTCGGGATTTACTTTCAACACGGCTGGCTTCGGCTAGTCTGAAATCTTGGCTGGCGTTAATGCATTACTATTTCCCCGGGGTTGGGATAAGCCCTGGCAATACTCGTAAAATTCCATCACAAAACAGGAAGACGCAAATAATGTCAGCTTCTAGGACAGTGGCCCATTCAAACTACCAACGTTCACTGTGGTTGGTTTGCTTTTAAGCGTTGCATGTTCCAAACTTCAACCAGCAGCGCTAGCACAAAAGTTGAAAAGAATTGCTATAAATTTTTGCACCAAACACTAAACAGACGGGCAGACGGGCATGTCCAGACATTTCTGATTCCTTTTTTCTCCTTCCGCATATATTATGCTTCTCTCGCCTCATTGAGCACGCCCATGTGGCATCAAACATGTTCCGACTCATATCCTAAAAGTGACAAGGAAGTGGAGCCGTTTCATTCTATCTATTTGCCGTTCGGTGGAACGGCGTGATCCAACACACATACACACAAACACACTGTTTTTGTTCACACACTTGCCTCGGGGAATAACTTACTATGGTCGCGAAAGAGTAGATTTTTTATTTCTCCAACAAAGCAGTACCGGGGTTTCTTTTTCTGGGTGGCAAAATTATCCAATCTAATTTATTACCCTCTTGAAATATACAGTGAAAAAGCGATGCTGCAGCATTTACGCTTCACGCGTTTCAATTCCTGCCGAACTAAACACAGCCGAAAGAATGTTTTATCGTTTTTGGTTTGCCTTTTTCATAGGCGTAAATTATGGTAAATCTGGTTAGCTTTTATCTTCGCTCTGATCGAAGCCGGACTTTTTTGTTGATTACGTTTAGTAATTTATTCATACCCCAGCGTGCGTCACGCTTGCAGATTAAAGGTTAAAGTGTTCGGTGGTACGAAAAACTATCTAATAACACACGACACGAGTACTCGGGGGTTTAAAACAGTTTTGATGCAAATTTGTTGCCATCAAATTTTCAAAACCGAAATGAGGAAGACTCAACAAACAACCAAGTGAAAAATAAGCTCAGAAAGTAGAAGTAGAAGCACAGTCAAGTACAACTAGAGTATAAAGTTTCCCAAGAGTTTAGTGCTTCACCCAGAAATGGAAAAGCATCCCAACACCACCAACAAACAAAGGAACATGTGCAATCATATTCGGCACTCAGTCGAATGTTCGTTGAATGTAATGAATGCGTCTGGAGGGCACGTGTTCTCTCCAAACACGAACCAGATTCTTTGTTCGGAAGCCATGCATGTGTGTATGTGGAAGACGAAACATATCGCAGTGTCTCATAAAAGTGAGTGGCGCTCGCCCGGCACATAAGTCAAATATGTCGATGGCAATGTCTGGCATATGCCGCACAGAAACGCCGTATGATGCGACCGTAAGAGGATCGCTTGAAAAGATCTTTTACTGGAGATCGTAGAAAAAAGGCAGGAGTATAAGTGGAGCCCCAAATGAGTACATCATGACTATGTGTGTTTGGAGCCAATGTTTTATGAAAGCATATTCTACTGTCTATCAACGGTTGATAAAAATGTAGCAGTCTTCCTCTACCATCGCCATGTCGCTCTATGCTTTAATTCTATTACCTCTGACAGCTTATTCGATGCTTGTCGCGAGAGTCTGCCGTTTGCGTCATAAAACTGATGTCCCTAAAAGCTTCCCTGGGGGAATGACTTGTTTACCGATTCGTAGCTAATTCTCACGCTTTTTAGGCAGCGCCGGAAGCCTGGCAGTCGATGAAGGAAAACAAGATGCGCTCATCTCACCGAGGAGTTTTATTTTCCGCTTATAGCCTTGTGCCTGATTTAGTCGATACGATGGACGCCTTCCTGCGCCCGCTGTCCCGATGACAAATGGGTCATTAAATTTATCCTTCTATTTGTGTTGTGATTTTTCCCCCTGCTCCGGCACTTTCCCATCAAATGCATTGCACTCGCACTTGCTGTCAGGAAGTGATTTCCCCGGGAATGCAGAGCATCGATATTGAAAGTCCATTAAACACCGTCGCTGCCAGAGTTGATCAAAACACCGGAAAAACAAACGTACACTGCACAGCTTACCGCGAGTAATGGAGTGAAAATACTCTCTGAAAGTGAGTGAGTGAAAATACTTCTCTCCGCTCTCTGCCCTCTGCTCGTCTACGGCACGATCAGGAAGGAAATTTACGACAATCCATCGCATCCCTCCACCAACAAGCCGTAAATCGAGCGCGTAGCAGGAGCAGTGCGCCGTTTCGAACCGTCGTATCCGATGACACAATTCACGGTTCAGCACAGTTTGCCGAGGTGGATGTCCTTCTTCGCCCGATCGGTTTACTGACCCCGTTTCTTTTAGCGAGCTTTGACTTCGAGCGACGCTTCCGGTTGTCCCATGATGGAAAACGTCCCTCCTTCGTCACGCCAGTGGGAAGATCTTGCAGCACGGCTTTCTTTATAACGTCATTAACATCGTTTCACGACCCACTTTCGCCGAACATAATCAGCCTTTTTTTTCGGGCCGAGCCGGAGAGTTGGATGGATTGCACGAAAACAATCTAATTTGTACGCCGATTTGGCAGTTTTCCACCGCCGGCAAAGTGAATCACGTCCGGTAATTGCGTCCATTCGTTTCAATTCCGATGACATCGTCAAGGCAAACATAATTTCTGCACGTAGCGCATAAAAAAGCACGGAACGCGCGCGACTCCAATGTTTATGGGAAATCAGGCCAAAAAACGTCACTGCAGATTCCGGTGGGTGTATGCAGTTGCCGCCCATCCGGATGGATAGACCGCAATGTAATGGAGTCATCCTCGAGCGCATACATCATTTAGCATCGGAATCCATCGAAGACTGTACCGGCATGGCAGCGCCTGCCCGGGTACAAGTTCATTAATTTCAATTGATAATGTGCTTCCGTCCCATTGCCTTACGTTCGGCTTGGTCTCAGCAGGGCGGTCCCGTGGTGTGGCACCGGACGGCCTGTCTGACAAATTTACGATTCCCATAGTCGTCATCCTTCCCCTCCCGCCGATCGTTCGTACTCTTCCGCAACCGCAACCGCCGCGGTCGAGCGAAGGTGGATCCATCAAACGCCGTTCCCTCGTCAGCATACGCCCTCACTCGCGCAAATGAATGTGACAGCGGCAATTCGGGATCTTCGCTTAGTCTTTCGCTATGTTTAATGATCCACCGCGTGCAGCTCCACCTCGGGGGTGGTCCATTTACATAAAGCAGGAATACACGCGTGTGTGCTGCTGTGTCGTTGGACCAGTACACGGCGCACTGTACCGCTAGATTGAAATTCGAGAAGCGAAATCATTTGTCTTGGTTATGTACCGTCCCCGTGGAGAGCTAGTTCCCGCTAGCCCGTCCGATTCCCCGCCAGAAGCCCAGTCGCCATTAAATGCCCAAACATGACAGCACGGTATGGATGAAAAATACTTTGAATCTGCCGGCGCGAGCGCGCGCGCGCTCACCAAGACGGGCACATTTTTCGGATGCTTCCGAAGCAATTTAAATTCTTTACAAATAATTAAAATTTACTATCTGTCTTGCGTGCGTCACCCACCACTGAAGTGGTGTTGGACGATTGCTGTTGCGATAATAAATAGCATCCGTGCGTGCTTGTGAGAAAAACCAACAGCAGCAAGCAACAGAACAATTCCTGCCTCCATCATTTTATGCATTTCACGTCACGCAATCACGACAGCACGACCACCCGCAAATCAGGTCATACCGAAGCTAAAGTGACCTAGACAAGTCGAACAAGAATCAAAGACAAACGCAGAAGAAACAAAAAATAAACCCCCGAAAGAGCTGTTAGCAATTGGAAATGGTACACGAGCAGTGTACCAGCGATCAGCTACGGATTGCAATCTTTAAACCAGCCTTACCAATTTACATCGACACACAGAGGGAAAACCCCTACGAGAAATGGTTGGTAAACATTCAATTTCTTTGCGCTGCTCCAAGAACCAATGGACGCCACCGCATCATACGCACGCACGGCATGCCCAACATAAATATGGTTTTCTCGCGATCGCCACCGCGATCGCAGGGGAAAAAAACAAAAGCGAACCCGGCAACGATAGAAAGCAACAAGAAAGCGAGATATAAATGTATGTTATTATTTTTAGCATTACACAAAATATTAATAGTACTCGACACCGACACCTTGCCCACCCCGGGCTCTCCTCCCCGATCCGTGAACGATCCGAGAGATCAATGGACGGTTGCCCTGCTTGCCGTTCGGTGTTGATCAACGCGTACGCCGGTCCCGCTGCCGCTGTGTTGGTGAGACGACGCGGAACGCGCACCGTCAGCATTCGACAGCCATCCGAACACACGCTGAAGATTCCCTCTGTTGTGGGAGATTTTCCTTTGTTTTCCTTACGATAATTTTACGCGTCTTAATGTTTTCAGTATGCGCGATCCCTACACCAAGCCGCGAGCGCGCGCTCGCTCGTCCGGTGCGACGTCTTCGGGGCGGGGTGTTTGTTTGCCGGGGCTATTTTTACTGAAGCACAAGATACACGCCGTACCGTGTACCGCCCGCTTGCCATCCGCTTCCTCCCTCGTGTGGCGCTAACTTACACCACACATTCCTAATCCCCCTTTTCAAAGGGAAGCAGTTTTCTGCTGGCCAAGCCTTAAACTGTAACCGTACAACGTGCTCGGGCTAGGCCTGTGCAGTGTGCGGTGGAAAAGATATTTGAATCGAATTCTAGCTCGACGACCAGAAGCCACTTGTGCCGGGCGGCCTCTTGAACGATCATCTCCGCTGATCACTAGCTTGGGAGTCGGCGGGATGAGAATGAATGTTCTTTCTTTCTCCTGCCCTCAGCGCTTGTTCTCTTGTTCTGCTTGCTTTCATTTCCCTCCCGATCGTGGCACAGTTGAATTAGATTTATGCGAAATTCAACGAAATTTATGACGAAAAGGGTGTGCTGCCACGAAACAATTGAGATTAATTCTCTAAGTGAAAGATTATCCGCTCTCGCGTGTTGAGGCCCGCGTACGACAATGAAAGAGAAGGAGGGTCGAAATTTATGATCCAAAGGAATGGGTTTTCTTTTTTCCTTCTTTTTTTTCGTGTTCATGTTCAACCGCAACCATGCGTGTGAGGTACTTAGAAAGACATATTTTACCGACATTATTTTTGAATGTGACATACGGCACCGGGTCACATCAGGTGGGAGTGAGTTTGAATCGAAAATAGTGACACGAGTACAAAGTGTGTACTGTTTCTTATTTATTGTGAGCAATCAGAAACAAAGAACTCGTTGCAGACTTGTTTATGATCTGGCGGGAGATTAATTGTTGTATCTTTGATTGGGGCAGATATTACAAAGGAGCGTGATGAGCATATGTTCACTTACAGGAAGATTCAGGAAGTCTAAAAAACTCTAGAAAGTGGGTTGATAAACATTTAAGGTGTCTTGACATCTTTCACCAAATTTTAAATGTTTTACTAGCATAGGTCAATTTGAGTAAAAACAAGACATGCCATCAATCATTATACAACTTGTTTTAAATGCCTGCCATAATTTCTGCTATCATTCGTAAATGTTTAAGCTCGCCTTACGATGATCGTTTGCATTATTATTGGCCATGAAGTTGTTCCCGTGTTTGGGTATCGTTTGCCCGATGAATTCATCGCCATATAAATCATGTACGAATGTGTAAAGCAATAACTGACAGCGCGCCAAAAATGAGCATCGTTTTACTGTCGTGCCTAAGCTGAACATATAAAAAAAAGTTTAAGAGCACTCCAGCATCCGACCCGAAATTGCGAGATTTTTCCTCATCTTTTCTGGCTCCCCTCGTTGCCGGCGTTGGTTTTATGGGGAGTCCATTTTTTTGTTTGCTTCGGCATTTAGTGCGACTTTGCCCTAGTTCGTACGCTAAATGCCTTTGGAGGGAAAATTCACCCCCCACAGTACCGAAACGAAAGTTTGCGTAGGAAATTAGCACTTTTTTCTTCACCAGTATATGATGCTCAACAAGCAGCACAAGCAGTGCTTTATAGAGAGCGTAGCGAACTGTGATGGGAAGAATTGGCGAATGAGTAGTTAAGCAGTTTGGATCTAAAATCATAATCAACAGTCGGCAAGCCCACTCTCACATTCATACGACTACGTAATGCTGCAGACAGCAACGTTTGCCGCGAGCAGCCATTTAGTGGAGCAATAAACTCTTCATCTTTACTATCGTGATACAATCTAAATTTGATTTCGGAATGCTTTTCTGAGCAACCCGTAGCGCAATCGTTCAACCATTCCGTAAACCACAACCGACGCTCTGGGGATGTTATTTTGAATGAACTTTCATAAACACACATACCACACACATACACACTCACCGCTAGCCGAGCAATCCGGAGAAACAAAAATGAAATCACTGTAGGCACCTCGTAAAACTGAGCCGTACCGTCCTAACTCTTTTACTCGCTCGCAGGATGTCAACGACACATACGACACGGATCGGGCGCACAAGATTGGCCGTACCGGACACTCTGCTCCCCCTGTGCTGTGCTGTGGGAAAACCTTGTGTTGGAAAGCACTCACATAGATATAAACCAAAAAACTTTATCCCTTCATCTTCCACATGCCACGGCGGCGGCGGCGAGAGAAAAGATATGGAAAAGATCCAGATTAGATTTATAGTGATTTGAATTTGACGAGCGGAAAGAATTAACACCATAACTCTTCAATTTTCCCGACTGAGAGCAACAAACCCTAGCGCGCGAGGCGAGAAAAGCATACGGGACAAACATTGACTGCCGAAATGGAAAATGAAAAAAACAGCCCTGTTTTCGACGGGCTAGGCAATGCACCTTCCGGCGACTCAGGCACCCGACGCCCAGTGGCACGCGCCCCTATGTCATTGGGAAATTGGGTCTGGAAAGTGCAGCTGCCGAGTGGAAAGCGAGGATGAGACTCGGTGTGATAAATTTTGTTTATGACGTTCACGCACGCACACGCACTCTTCCGGGAGATGCGTTGGTGCGCTGTGCGGGGAAGAAGCAGCCAACAGCCTGCCCGGAGGTGAGGTTTCGAAAGATGAGGGAACTGTTTTCGGTTGGACCAGAAAGGGTTTTCATGTTGTTCGATTTTTTTTATTATTAAATACGCTTCAAGCTGAATGTTGAACTAAAGCAAAACAACAAGAACAAGCACGATTACGATACACGGTGCGTCACCTTCAACGCAATACAGCCATGAAAATCGGGAACGTGAAGAGGGAATGGAAATGAAAACTGTTCATAAAACAGGTGTGGAATCATCTCTGACCGCACCGACGGGACCAGCAGTCCGCGTGTAAACGCTTTATTTTTCAACCAGTTTACCTCTCCCCCCGAAGCAATCCACCGCTGCCGACGTGCGGGTACTGGGGAAAAATCATTGAGCGCGGACACACTCGACGTAAGATATATGTGTGGTATCATAAATTATCTACAGCAGCAACACATCACCAACCAAAGCGGAGATTTGCCCGAACGCAAGCAGTGAGAGATTGCCCCTATCGGATGGTTTATTTTTTCCTTCCTTGCGTCCAATCCGTGGGCCTTACTCCCACCACCTTGTGACATCGTTGCTGTGGCATTGATGAGTGGGCCCACTGGCAGGACAGCAAATGCTACGGAAGTGCTACTTCCTATAGGAGGCGGGCGGTTATCATGCCGATGAACCCCAAAGAAGGCTCATCTCACTGGCGTTCGCGGTTGATCTTCCGACCAGTTTGGCCTCCCACCCTCGGTCTTCGAGAGCGATGCGAGCTACCAGCCAGCTATTTATACCACAAACAATCAGAACACTCGCTCCGACGTTCATACTTGTTCCTTGTCGGTATGCCGCAGTTCCACAAACCCGGAGGGAACATTTCTGTCCCTACGCTTACCCTGCTAGGTGTGATAATTAATAGCGTACCAGCGGAATTCGTCACTGTGCTGCTGCTGCTGCTGGTGCTGCTGGCCGCAAATGTTTTCCCATGGAGCATCAAAGTTTCCGTGTTGCCTTTTTTTGTCCCATGTCCCGAAAAGAGCAACGGGAAAGTGACGCACACACTCCGCAAAAGGTTCACGCGGGGCCAAACGAGAAGCCGCCCACATTGCCCCACAAAGATCGTGCCAGTGGCTCGGTGGTTTCCTTTTCGCCGCGCGTCGAAAATGTGGCTACCCATCTGGTACGGCGGTGAGCTGCACGAACGTGCACACGCGCACACAGGCCACCACTTCAGGGCAAGATTTGTCTGCTGTTGAGCGTTAATTAAGCTGGAAAATCCACAAGCACAGTCACACACTCACACACGTGCATGATCCTATGCATGCTCATTTTCCCAGGTAGCTCGGGACAAGCGGAGCGGTTGAACCCGGGACAGGAGAGAGAGAGAGAGAGCAATTTATTGACTGACCAGGGCATGACACTGAAAAATTAGCCCGTCCGTCCATCGTTCTCGGGGTTGGAAAAGCTTGGGCAGCATTATCACGTCATTTACACATCGTCAGCCCCCGGATCGGGGGAGATGGGCATTCGGTGGTATGGAGGTCGGCTTTTTTTTATTCCGCTCAATAAAGCAATCTGCTTTCCATCGCCAAACCTGACGTTCGTTTAAAGATTCCGTTGTTGTTGGCAGCGTACTAGCCCGCCCGGCTCGTGCTTTACTGAAAATTGAATGTTGCACTCTCCTGCAAGCGTTTGGTTTTGTAATAAATTTAATTTGTTCGTACGACTTTTTGTGTGCCTTCAACAGGCTTTTAAATATTCGTTTCTCTCATATTCTACAAAACTTTAGTCATATTTTTCACGCCCCACACAAACACACACACAGCATAGCATTTTAATATGCACGAGATCCTTAAATTTCTTTCCCCGGTTCCTCACATTTGCGTCGAAAAAGCGGTTTTAAAATATGCAATTGAAAACTTTCCAAATCACAACTTCCAACTTCATCGGCACGGAACCTGTTACGCGGTGCGAGTGTGTTTGGCTTTGATGTTTTGCGCTGTCATTAGAAGGCTCCACGAGCGGCAACAAGGGATGCTTTAAAAAACAACCCTCCATCCTGGCGCTATGAAAAACGGTTCACTTCATTTGTATGCTAAACGTTTTCCAAAATGAAACCTAATTAGATCGATCGACTAGCGACGCTTTTCCACGCGCCGTTGTTGTAATGAAGCGCCGGGAAACACTTCAATAGCGAGTATCTTCATGTTGCGCCATTGCCTTCATTCTAGAACGTCTACTGCAATGCGGATTTTTCGGGAAACGGAGACATTTTTCCTGAGCCGAGCGAGAGAATGGGCTGGATCTATGCAACGGCTTGTCGCCTTTAAGAATCAATTCCCTACACCAAGATAGGATCACATTAATTGTATTAAGCGTGACAACTTCATACATAGGTTTGTCAACAAGTATCGTTCAGCCACATCGACTCGGGTTGAAAATCAATGTCGTACAACCAGCTCAAGCCACTCGTTGCGTCGCTCGTGGCATGCTGCCAACAAAGATTCACATGAGAATCGAACCCCTCCCAACCCCACTCCAGGCATGACTTGCTACGTGATGTTACTGTCTTCACGATTGTCTCCATGAAAATCCACCCATGCTCCTCCCGGAAAAACGGACGTAATGGTAACCGTTTTTCCGTCTTCCGTTTT
Source organism: Anopheles coluzzii (assembly GCF_943734685.1). NCBI lineage: Eukaryota > Metazoa > Arthropoda > Insecta > Diptera > Culicidae > Anopheles > Anopheles coluzzii. The sequence goes on along the minus strand of NC_064671.1, from coordinate 94,515,587 downwards.
ATGCCAACACGGCCAACACTTGCAACGACTAACGGTGCAATTGAGACACTCCGCTATGCTCTAAGCAGAATAATCAGAGTAGCTCTGGAAGAATGCATTTGACCACTTCTTGCAATGAGTTAAGTGTCCCAAGTGGCCCATCACCACCTTCATCTTCGTCAATGTGGCCTTCGATACGATCCTTCCAAGCCGAGCACGGTCAATGACTATCGAGCAGATGACCGTACTCTCGTTGATTCTTGAACTCGACGTGACCAACTCTACCTCCGCTAGCTGCTTTCTTCCTGGAATTCATCGTCCGATGATTGTGGTTGTACTATTGATTTGCTACGGACATATTTAGAGGAACTTCATCGGGATAAAATCCGTTCCCATTGAATCAGTATCTACTTCACTAGATGATACGACTTTGCTGGACTGACTGAGCGTCCGTTCTCTACTAAGCAGCCGACCCCAAACAGCGGCAGAGATACATTAATTAGCCCCAGAACCAATACCAACCTTCCACGCCTTAATGTAGAAAGTTAGCAGCTCTCTCTCTCTCTCTGTCTCTACCCCACATTGTCACTTGCATCCTCGCAAAACCACACGAAACTTCTTCCCACATACTTACGTGACCGTCGTTAACCGTACAAGGAATTCACTTACGACAACCGTCCTGGGTTGGGTCGTGCGTGTACGTGCGTGTGTTTGTGGCAATGAAATCTACCATATTGCGCACCCCACTATCCTCTAGTTTGCTCACTTGGAAGTCCCCATGCGTCCGGGTGTGTGTGTGTGTGTGTGGATAGTGTGCTAATTAATTGCCCCCCGGAACGGTTGGATTAATTAAAAAACAAACAACCATGCGTCTCCATTGCGGACACCGACCACCGCGACCACCTTGGCCAGTCCCGTGCGGTCGAATTCGATGAAATTAAGTGCGAACAATAGGATTGTTTATTGTTTTAGTCCAAGTTGAGCGATGGCCAGCAGCAAAGTGGCGCAGAGGTCTGTGTGCACCTGGTTTTTACCCGGGTTTGTTTTTCTTTTTTGAAGAATTGGCTGGTTTCCATCTTGCCAGAACCGTGTCAGAATCGTTCATGGCTACAGTGGTTTCGCTTCCACGAGACAAAAGGAAACGACCACACCAGTGTGCTTCAGCAAGCGTTATGATCCATCAAGTGCCGACCCGCTGAGGATGGTCGTTTGGGTGTTGGTCCGCAAACCGGTACAATGTTTGGAGGAAATTTGAGAGAAAACAATTATTTAAACAACGCACACCACCCCGAGCGGCACACGACAAGCGTACCGGGCAGCCGAATCCATTCCGCGAAAAGATTAATAATTATGAGCGTTATTTTTGGTCCATTGTTGAATGTTGAGAAAGCTTTGCTTTGCTTTGTTTTTCATTTTCTCTCCGTTTCGGTACACTTTTAAATGATTGCCTCGCCCATCCCCTCGGGTAACCACGGAGAATGGATGAATGTACCAATCTACCATAAAATCGTTCCCAATGTGTTGTTGTGAGATGAAACGTTTCAACATACAATCAAACGCCCGGCTAGCTTCCGCTGCCCTAGCTCCGCTCTCCACACGGCTCGGGGAACCATCTGGAGTGCCGAGAAGAGCAGCTCGACCAAACCCCTGGTGGGATGTTGCAAAAAAAAAGCCGGGAAGCACACAACGCAACGGCAACACAACAGTATACATACAAAACGCGCGCACCCGGATGGTACGGAGAGCACATCCGGAGCGGTACACGAGAAATGACATGTCCAAGCTATTCATAACATGCTAATTTATTTTGATAAACATTAGTACGTACGAGCTGTTGGAGAACGTTTAGGAATTTGGCCACGGACAGTAGACGCAGAGGGAAGGAGATAGACAGAGAGAGAGAAAGGGAGAGGACGAGCGCGAGCGCGTGGGCCAACGAAGGATTCCAAAATGTTCGCGCTGCCCCTATACCGGCTACCGGCATGTGCTTCTTCCTTCTCGTTGGTGACAAATGTTCAACAGGTGGACCGACCGAGCGGTCGGTGGATCGTTTTCCTAAACTCTTCTCCTTACCACTTCTTTTTCTTCTTAATTCCCTCATCTAATCGCCCATGTAACCGGACATTCGCATCCGCCAACTTTGGGAAAATGCTAAATTAGCGCACGCTACTAATTCCATGAATTAATAGACTCGGACGTCGGACGAAGTGCTGGAGATTAGTTTAAAATGGTGTGTTTGGAGATGCAGCCAAAGTGTCGTTTAGCAAAGACCCAGTGTGTGTGTGTGTGTGTGTAATACCGCGATGGGGCCATTAGGCGTTATGTTGTTTTATGATTGCTCGCCGTTCACGGACGGCGTGCCGGCGTGGCAATTAGTTTCGATTCGTCGAATTACAAGCGAAAGAAATCGAAAGACGGTGCTGAATCTTTTACGCAGGCGATGGTTTACTGCCACACTGAAACTCGAGCTGTATACAACGTTGCTTTAAGAGACCGCTAAGCAACAGAAGTGCACACAAACTGACTTGAGAGGTTTGGAAGCTTTACGCTCGGGTGCACTGCAACACTGCAATTTTCCTCCCAGCCTTCCCGCTCAAGTGATTAAGAAACTTTGCCACACTGTGATCATCATAAAGCTATCTGAGAGCAAAAATGTTGATAGTTTTCCCAGCCCTTGCTACAGCGAACTACCGCGCGGAGCGGCACATCAGAAGCACAAGTTCGGCATTGCATTGTAATCGGCATTGCTACGTTGTGCTTTGACACACACACACTGCTGCTAGTTTACTTCTACTTGACTTTTACAGTTTGAAGTTGTTTTTTTTTTTCTCAAGATCCGACTATGCACGTACGATGCTTGTACAGCACTCCAACCGTGCAAGTTTTACACCCAACCTCTTCCCTCTTTACCACCACTACCAGAGGGAAATGCGAAAAATGATGTTAATTTTCCAACTGATTTGTTTTGTCTGCTTTTGTCGTTCTGTTTTCCAGGGCACCAGAAAAGTGTACGCTCAGCCTACAGACTTCCACTTTCCCGCTTTGGAGTACTTGGCTCGAATACGACAGCAAAATTCTCGTCACGATTGTGCACCAGTTTCCTATACGCTGCTGCTGCTGCTGCTTCTGCCACTGCGAACGAAGCGGAAGTCACAGCAGAAGAATGAGAACTCCGATCATGTCACTCGACGCAAGCTCGACACTGCGATAAAGTGTGTAAGTTTTATTAAACCTTCCCGGCATACATTTCCACGCCATTCCACGCCATGTCCCATTCCCGCGTGCTGTTGTTGTGGAAACAGGAGTAAGGATGAAGAAATTGTCCCCGGTTTGCTTCCTTGCGCTGCGAAGCTCATGTTGGCTCACTTTACTTACTGTTAAACTTTTGCCATCAGAAGGGTGAATAATAAGCATCACATGTTTTTGCAATGGACTGACGTACCGGCAAAAGTCACATGATAGTGTAATGAAGAAATGAAATAAATGTGCTCCAAAGCGTAACCAATTTAAGAGCGTATATGAAGATTTTTGCTTCCATTGGATGGAAAAGCTTACTTTTCATGTTTGCTTCATAAAATGGTATTTGCGTCATGATTGCTCATACGTTCTCACAGTATAATAATTATCACCCGACATAGAATAAATCGGATACGTATTTCAATGCCATTACCATTGATGTAGAGGAATTCGGAAGGTTAGGTTCTCATCGCACCCAAATCTCCTGTCAGACGGGGGTAAAGCCAGCGCTCGCAGGTGATGAGAGCCGCTTCCTGCCGTTGACAGCGGACTGGCTCACATCTGTGTCATGAATAATATTCTTATTAAAAAGGTCGCAAACATTTGAACTGTAAATTTACGGTCGGCAGCACCCTATGCCAGCCGGTTCAATGCTTTCGACATAATCGGCCCATCTTTCGCCTTGGCAAAGCATGTTTCATATACGTATTTTTGCAACTCCCTCCGGAACACACACACACACACAGGCGTAACG